>NW_027326064.1:0-81935 GCF_048594095.1 Paramormyrops kingsleyae
TTACAGACTTTATCGCTCAAGCTGCAGTACCTATGTCTTCACCAGTGGGGGCAGGCTGACCTAATGCTCAGTATGGGTAGTAAAGCTAGATCCTATACGTATCATGGACTATCATACTATAGAGATATACATATGTTACGGACTTTATCGCTCAAGCTGCAGTACCTATGTCTTCACCAGTGGGGGCAGGCTGACCTAATGCTCAGTATTGGTAGTAAAGCCAGATCCTATACGTATCGTGGACTATCATACTATAGAGATACATATATATTACGGACTTTATTGCTCAAGCTGCAGTACCTGTGTCTTCACCAACAGAGGGCAGACTTACCTATTGTTCCTTATGACATAGCTAGTAAGGCCGGATTATATACTTATGGTAGTAAAGCTGGATCATATACTTATCATGGACTACCACAGTAGGAATTATACTTAGTGTTTGACCTGTCAAAAAAGTGACAGCTCGTTTTGCATGACCAAAAGTGTTTTTTGATCAACTGTTTTAAGTATGTTGTGTTTTTTATGTCTATACATTACATATGTATGTATGCAGGCATAGCCAGGTATATTTCTCCATGTATTTTTTTGTTTTTAATCTTTATTGTCTATTATCTTTAATCGATGTCGCTAACTTTTTAGCATTTATTTATACTTAAGGAGGCCGTAATGAATGATATATATTGTGCACTTTATTGCTCAAGCTGCAGTACCTATGTCTTCACCAGTGGGGGCAGGCTGACCTAATGCTAAGTATGGGTAGTAAAGCCAGATCCTATACGTATCGTGGACTATCATACTATAGAGATATATATATATTACGGACTTTATTGCTCAAGCTGCAGTACCTACGTCTTCACCAGTGGGGGCAGGCTGACCTAATGCTCAGTATGTGTAGTAAAGCCAGATTCTATACGTATCGTGGACTATCATACTATAGATATATATATTATGGACTTTATCGCTCAAGCTGCAGTACCTTTGTCTTCACCAGTGGGGGCAGGCTGACCTAATGCTCAGTATGGGTAGTAAAGCCAGATCCTATACGTATCATGGACTATCATACGATAGAGATATATATATGTTCCGGACTTTATCGCTCAAACTGCAGTACCTGTCTTCTCCAGTGGGGGCAGGCTAGTAAAGCCAGATTCTATACGTATCATGGACTATCATACTATAGAGATACATATATATTACGGACTTTATTGCTCAAGCTGCAGTACCTATGTCTTCACAAGTGGGGGCAGGCTGATCTAATGCTCAGTATGTGTAGTAAAGCCAGATCCTATACGTATCGTGGACTATCATACTATAGATATATATATTATGGACTTTATCGCTCAAGCTGCAGTACCTATGTCTTCACCAGTGGGGGCAGGCTGACCTAATGCTCAGTATGGGTAGTAAAGCCAGATCCTATACGTATCATGGACTATCATACGATAGAGATATATATATGTTCCGGACTTTATCGCTCAAGCTGCAGTACCTGTCTTCACCAGTGGGGGCAGGCTGACCTAATGCTCAGTATGGGTAGTAAAGCCAGATCCTATACGTATCATGGACTATCATACTATAGAGATATATATATGTTCCGGACTTTATCGCTCAAGCTGCAGTACCTATGTCTTCACCAGTGGGGGCAGGCTGACCTAATGCTCAGTATGGGTAGTAAAGCCAGATCCTATACGTATCATGGACTATCATACTATAGAGATATATATATGTTCCGGACTTTATCGCTCAAGCTGCAGTACCTGTCTTCACCAGTGGGGGCAGGCTAGTAAAGCCATATCCTATACGTATCGTGGACTATCATACTATAGAGATATATATATATTACGGACTTTATTGCTCAAGCTGCAGTACCTGTGTTTTCACCAATAGGGGCAGGCTGGGCAGGGGCACATCTCATAGATATTACGTACTGTCTCATTATGGACTCTAAAGCCGCATCCCCTATATAGGTATTACAGACCACCTCATTCTAGGTTCACAGGCCTGATGGCTGACTAGGCCTCAAACAAACATGAGGGGGCGTCACAGCAGAGCCCTACGAGCTAGGGCTCTGAAATTCGGCGTGCTCATACTAGATATAAGTATGAATTAACTTGCCAAGTTTCAAGAATGCAGCACATACAGAACAAGTTTGGGGGCCATGTAGGTTTACATTTTAAATTGCTTTTAAGCTCTAAAGTGGCGGGTAACCTGAGGGGGTCCTGCAGCTGAACCGTGTGGGCTAGGGGCTTGAAATTTCACACAGATAAACTACTTACTGGTATGAATAAGTGTGCCAAGTTTCATTAGTGCAGCCCTTACCACTGAGCCGCAGTGGACCTTTAAATTTGCTAACATAGGCAATGTTAAGTCAATGGAGACATTAAAAACTAGGCCTCAAACGAAGCTGACCGGCCGCTACGGCCGAACCGTACGAGCTAGGGCTCTGAAATTCGGCGTGCTCATACTCGATATAAGTATAAATTGACGTGCCAAGTTTCAAGAAAGCAGCACATACATAACACGTTTGGGGGCCATGTAGGTTTACATTTAAATCCCTTTTAGGCGCTCAAGCCGCATCCCCTATATAGGCATTACGGACTACCTCATTCTAGGTTCACAGGCCTGATGGCTGACTAGGCCTCAAACACACATGAGGGGGCGTCGCGGCAGAGCTCTACGAGCTAGGGGTCTGAAATTCGGCACGCGTGAACTGGACGTGTGTCCGGACGAGCGTGCTGAGTTTCAAGAGTGCAGCTGTTACACAACACGTTTGAATCGACCCTCAGATTCAGCGAGGTCGGCAATGTTAAGTGAATGGAGGCACCGCGCATGTCATTTGACGTGTAGGAGAGGCCTAGGAAGACGATTCAAAGTGTTCCTGAAACTACACAGTCTGCTCTTTAAATCACCCAATACATGTCCATTAAAATTATGCCTTCTTAATTATATTCTAATAGGTTTTAAATCTGAGAGGCTGCATCTCTTCGACTAGGCCTCAAACTACCTTCAGGGGGCGCCACGGCGCAGCCGTATGAGCTAGGGGTCTGAAATTTGGCAGGCGTAAACTAGATATGTCTCTGGACAAGTGTGCCAAGTTTCATGACTGAAGATATGACAGAACTGTTTTTATTGGCCCTCAAAGTCAGTGAGGTCGCCAATGTTAAGTGAATGGAGGCACCCCACCTGTCATTTGACAGGCCCTAACTCCATGTAGGAGTGGCCTAGGAAGATGGTTCAAAGTGTTCCTGAAACTAGACCGTCTGCTCTGTAAATCACCCATAACATGTCTGTGTCGATTATGCTTCTTTAATTGATTAATTTAGCTTTCAATTCGGAGGAGCATATTTTGACTGCGATTTCCTCTGTCTGGCCAAAAAATGCCTGTGTGTGCCTAGACCCACAACCCCATACTGAAAGCTTGCTGCAGCTGAGAGGGGCCTCTCTTGGAAATCAGCTCATAACTGCAGTTCCCTTTGAGCTAGAGGACTGAAATTTGGGACAATGATAGGGGAGGATGGTCTGCACCAGTGACCCAAATTTGGGGGGTCTATGCCACACGGGATGGTTTTTATTAACCCTTTAGTGTCTGGTGGTCTCACGGCCGGCCCGTGTGAGCTAGAAGTCTGAAATTTGGCACACTGGAGCAAGGCAAATTGGGAAATCACGTACTGAACTTTTACGAGTGCAGCCCTCACCAAAGGCCCGCAAATCACACGAAGGCACCTGCACCCTCAGCCGTGTGATAGAGACGGCTGGATTTTCTCCTGCATACACTAGGGACATGGACAAACACACCTGTAAAGTTTCATGCATGTACACCTCATAGAAGAGTTTTTATTGGCCCTCAAAGTCAGTGAGGTCGCCAATGTTAAGTGAATGGAGGCACCCCACCTGTCATTTGACAGGCCATAACTCTGTGTAGCAGTGACCTAGGAAGACCGTTCAAAGTGTTCCTGAAACTAGACAGTATGCTCTTTAAATCACCCGATACATGTCTGTTACGATTATGCCTCCTTAATTTGATTACAGCCTGTCTTTTTATGGTGAGCGGCCGCATTTCTTCCGAATAGGCCTCAAACTGACCTAGAGGGGGGGTCACGGCCCATCCATACGAGCCAGCGGTCTGAAATTCGGCACGCACGTACTACGTATTTGTATGAACCAAAGTCCCGAGTTTCGTGAGCGCAGCTCTTAGAGAACATGTCTGCTGGACCTGTGAACTTACGTTTTAATAGGCCTTTAAGGGGAAAAGGGGCAAGGTCACTTGAGGGGGTCTTTTGGCTGAACCCTGTGACCTAGGGGGCTGAAATTTGGTGAGGAGATGCGCGACACATACCCAGTGAAGTGTTTACAGTATCATAGGTGCAGACCTGACAGAAGTAAAGTTATTCACTTCCAAAGAAAAAAGTGATTTCAGGCATAGGGATTACAGATACGGTAACTGGGAATATTAACGGTCACTGAGAGTGGCAGTTGGCGGTTGCCTAGGCAACGGCACGTCCCTCAGCGCAAATCGATACAAAAAAGTTACACTCTGTGGAGAGAGGGTGTGGCGCTGCAAGTAATATGCTGCCTTAGTGTAGGCTTGACAGAAACAGCCTGGTAAACTTTAAAACGTCACAAGTCCACAGAGGAGAAAGCTAAGTGGACGATTCAAAATTCATGTCAAAGCACACATGCCCCACATTAAAATCAAATATTGTTTTACTTTCAAAATATAATTATTTTAAGCATAGGGATTTCGGATTCCCTTAGTCTGAATATCATTGGTCACTGAGATCAGCAGGTCACCGTTGTCAAGGCAACACAGATAAACTAGATGGACGAATAAATCAGTGTGCCGATACCTGTGTCTTCACCAATAGGGGCAGGCTGGGCAGAGGCACATCTCATAGATAGGTATTACGGACTGTCTCATTATGGACTCTAAAGCCGCATCCCCTATATAGGCATTACGGACTACCTCATTCTAGGTTCACAGGCCTGATGGCTGACTAGGCCTCAAACAAACATGAGGGGGCGTCACAGCAGAGCCCTACGAGCTAGGGCTCTGAAATTCGGCGTGCACATACTAGATATGAGTATCAATTAACCTGCCATGTTTCAAGAATGCAGCAGTCACAGAACATGTGTGGGGGCCATGTAGGTTTACATTTTAAATCCCTTTTAAGCGCTAAAGTGGCAGGTAACCTGAGGGGGTCCGGCAGCTGAACCGTGTGAGCTAGGGGCTTGAAATTTCACACAGATAAACTAGTTACAGGTATGAATAAGTGTGCCAAGTTTCATTAGCGCAGCTCTTACCACTCAGCCGCAGTGGGCTTTAGAGTTTGCTAACTTAGGCAATATATGCCAATGGGAAGAAATCAGACTAGGCCTCAAACGAAGCTGACCGGCCGCTACGGCCGAACCGTACGAGCTAGGGCTCTGAAATTCGGCCTGCTCATACTAGATATAAGTATGAATTGACGTGCCAAGTTTCAAGAAAGCAGCACATACAGAACAAGTTTGGGGGGCCATGTAGTTTTACATTTCAATTAGCTTTTAAGCGCTAATGTGGCGGGTAACCTGAGGGGGTCCTGCAGCTGAACCGTGTGGGCTAGGGGCTTGAGATTTCACACAGATAAACTAGTTGCATGTATGAATAAGTGTCCCAAGTTTCATTAGCACAGCTCTTACCACTCAGCCGCAGTGGGCTTTAGAGTTTGCCAAGTTAGGCAATGCAAGCGAATGGAGACATTAAAAACTAGGCCTCAAACGAAGCTGACCGGCCGCTACGGCCGAACCGTACGAGCTAGGGCTCTGAAATTCGGCGTGCTCATACTAGATACAAGTATGAATTGACGTGCCAAGTTTCAAGAAAGCAGCACATACAGGACAAGTTTGCGGGCCATGTAGGTATACATTTTAAATCGCTTTTAAGCGCTAAAGTGGCGGGTAACCTGAGGGGGTCCTGCAGCTGAACCGTGTGGGCTAGGGGCTTGAAATTTCACACAGATAAACTACTTACTGGTATGAATAAGTGTGCCAAGTTTCATTAGCGCAGCCCTTACCACTGAGCCGCAGTGGACCTTTAAATTTGCTAACATAGGCAATGTTAAGTCAATGGAGACATTAAAAACTAGGCCTCAAACGAAGCTGACCGGCCGCTACGGCCGAACCGTACGAGCTAGGGCTCTGAAATTCGGCGTGCTCATACTAGATACAAGTATGAATTGACGTGCCAAGTTTCAAGAAAGCAGCACATACAGGACAAGTTTGCGGGCCATGTAGGTATACATTTTAAATCGCTTTTAAGCGCTAAAGTGGCGGGTAACCTGAGGGGGTCCTGCAGCTGAACCGTGTGGGCTAGGGGCTTGAAATTTCACACAGATAAACTACTTACTGGTATGAATAAGTGTGCCAAGTTTCATTAGCGCAGCCCTTACCACTGAGCCGCAGTGGACCTTTAAATTTGCTAACATAGGCAATGTTAAGTCAATGGAGACATTAAAAACTAGGCCTCAAACGAAGCTGACCGGCCGCTACGGCCGAACCGTACGAGCTAGGGCTCTGAAATTCGGCGTGCTCATACTCGATATAAGTATGAATTGACCTGCCAAGTTTCAAGAAAGCAGCACATACATAACACGTTTGGGGGCCATGTACGTTTACATTTAAATCCCTTTTAGGCGCTCAAGCCGCATCCCCTATATAGGCATTACGGACTACCTCATTCTAGGTTCACAGGCCTGAGGGCTGACTAGGCCTCAAACAAACATGAGGGGGCGTCACGACGGAGCCCTACGAGCTGGGATTCTGAAATTCGGCACGCGTAAACTCGACGTGCGTCCGGACAAGCGTGCCGAGTTTCCAGAACGCAGCTCTTACAGAACAGTTTTAATCGACCCTCAGATTCAGCGAGGTCGGCAATGTTAAGTGAATGGAGGCACCGCGTATGTCATTTGAAGTGTAGGAGTGGCCTAGGAAGATGATTCAAAATGTTCCTGAGACTAGACAGTCTGCTCTTTAAATCACCCAATACATGTCCATTAAAATTATGCCTTCTTAATTAGATTCTAACAGGCTTTAAATGTGAGAGGCTGCATCTCTTTGACTAGGCCTCAAACTACCTTCAGGGGGCGCCACGGCGCAGCCGTATGAGCTAGGGGCCTGAGATTTGGCACGCATAAACTAGATATGTCTCTGGACAAGTGTGCCAAGTTTCATGACTCTAGATATGACAGAACAGTTTTTATTGGCCCTCAAAGTCAGTGAGGTCGCCAATGTTAAGTGAATGGAGGCACCCCACCTGTCATTTGACAGGCCCTAACTCCATGTAGGAGTGGCCTAGGAAGATGGTTCAAAGTGTTCCTGAAACTAGACCGTCTGCTCTGTAAATCACCCATAACATGTCTGTGTCGATTATGCTTCTTTAATTGATTAATTTAGCTTTCAATTCGGAGGAGCATATTTTGACTGCGATTTCCTCTGTCTGGCCAAAAAATGCCTGTGTGTGCCTAGACCCACAACCCCATACTGAAAGCTTGCTGCAGCTGAGAGGGGCCTCTCTTGGAAATCAGCTCATAACTGCAGTTCCCTTTGAGCTAGAGGACTGAAATTTGGGACAATGATAGGGGAGGATGGTCTGCACCAGTGACCCAAATTTGGGGGGTCTATGCCACACGGGATGGTTTTTATTAACCCTTTAGTGTCTGGTGGTCTCACGGCCGGCCCGTGTGAGCTAGAAGTCTGAAATTTGGCACACTGGAGCAAGGCAAATTGGGAAATCACGTACTGAACTTTTACGAGTGCAGCCCTCACCAAAGGCCCGCAAATCACACGAAGGCACCTGCACCCTCAGCCGTGTGATAGAGACGGCTGGATTTTCTCCTGCATACACTAGGGACATGGACAAACACACCTGTAAAGTTTCATGCATGTACACCTCATAGAAGAGTTTTTATTGGCCCTCAAAGTCAGTGAGGTCGCCAATGTTAAGTGAATGGAGGCACCCCACCTGTCATTTGACAGGCCATAACTCTGTGTAGCAGTGACCTAGGAAGACCGTTCAAAGTGTTCCTGAAACTAGACAGTATGCTCTTTAAATCACCCGATACATGTCTGTTACGATTATGCCTCCTTAATTTGATTACAGCCTGTCTTTTTATGGTGAGCGGCCGCATTTCTTCCGAATAGGCCTCAAACTGACCTAGAGGGGGGGTCACGGCCCATCCATACGAGCCAGCGGTCTGAAATTCGGCACGCACGTACTACGTATTTGTATGAACCAAAGTCCCGAGTTTCGTGAGCGCAGCTCTTAGAGAACATGTCTGCTGGACCTGTGAACTTACGTTTTAATAGGCCTTTAAGGGGAAAAGGGGCAAGGTCACTTGAGGGGGTCTTTTGGCTGAACCCTGTGACCTAGGGGGCTGAAATTTGGTGAGGAGATGCGCGACACATACCCAGTGAAGTGTTTACAGTATCATAGGTGCAGACCTGACAGAAGTAAAGTTATTCACTTCCAAAGAAAAAAGTGATTTCAGGCATAGGGATTACGGATACGGTAACTGGGAATATTAACGGTCACTGAGAGTGGCAGCTGGCGGTTGCCTAGGCAACGGCACGTCTCTCAGCGCAAATCGATACAAAAAAGTAACACTCTGTGGAGAGAGGGTGTGGCGCTGCAAGTAATATGCTGCCTTAGTGTAGGCTTGACAGAAACAGCCTGGTAAACTTTAAAACGTCACAAGTCCACAGAGGAGAAAGCTAAGTGGACGATTCAAAAATTCATGTCAAAGCACACATGCTCCACATTACAATCAAATATTGTTTTACTTTCAAAATATAATTATTTTAAGCATAGGGATTTCGGATTCCCTTAGTCTGAATGTCATTGGTCACTGAGATCAGCAGGTCACCGTTGTCTAGGCAACACAGATAAACTAGATGGATGAATAAATCAGTGTGCCGATACCTGTGTCTTCACCAATAGGGGCAGGCTGGGCAGGGGCACATCTCATAGATAGGTATTACGGACTGTCTCATTATGGACTCTTAAGCCGCATCCCCTATATAGGCATTACGGACTACCTCATTCTAGGTTCACAGGCCTGATGGCTGACTAGGCCTCAAACAAACATGAGGGGGCGTCACAGCAGAGCCCTACGAGCTAGGGGTCTGAGATTCGGCACGCATAAACTGGACGTATGTCCGGACAAGTTTGCCAAGTTTCAAGAATGCAGCAGTTACAGAACATGTGTGGGGGCCATGTAGGTTTACATTTTAAATCACTTTTAAGTGCTAAAGTGGCAGGTAACCTGAGGGGGTCCGGCAGCTGAACCGTGTGAGCTAGGGGCTTGAAATTTCACACAGATAAACTAGTTTCATGTATGAATAAGTGTGCCAAGTTTCATTAGCGCAGCCCTTACCACTTAGCCGCAGTGGGCTTTAGAATTTGCCAAGTTAGGCAATGCAAGCGAATGGAGACATTAAAAACTAGGCCTCAAACGAAGCTGACCGGCCGCTACGGCCGAACCGTACGAGCTAGGGCTCTGAAATTCGGCCTGCTCATACTAGATACAAGTATGAATTGACTTGCCAAGTTTCAAGAAAGCAGCACATACAGGACAAGTTTACGGGCCATGTAGGTATACATTTTAAATCGTTTTTAAGCGCTAAAGTGGCGGGTAACCTGAGGGGGTCCTGCAGCTGAACCGTGTAGGCTAGGGGCTTGAAATTTCACAGAGATAAACTAGTTGCAGGTATGAATAAGTGTGCCAAGTTTCATTAGCGCAGCCCTTACCACTCAGCCGCAGTGGGCTTTAGAGTTTGCTAACTTAGGCGACATATGCCAATGCGAAGACATGAGACTAGGCCTCAAACGAAGCTGACCGGCCGCTACGGCCGAACCGTACGAGCTAGGGCTCTGAAATTCGGCGTGCTCATACTAGATATAAGTATAAATTGACGTGCCAAGTTTCAAGAAAGCAGCACATACATAACACGTTTGGGGGCCATGTAGGTTTACATTTAAATCCCTTTTAGGCGCTCAAGCCGCATCCCCTATATAGGCATTACGGACTACCTCATTCTAGGTTCACAGGCCTGAGGGCTGACTAGGCCTCAAACACACATGAGGGGGCGTCGCGGCAGAGCCCTACGAGCTAGGGGTCTGAAATTCGGCACGCGTGAACTGGACGTGTGTCCGGACGAGCGTGCTGAGTTTCAAGAGTGCAGCTGTTACACAACACGTTTGAATCGACCCTCAGATTCAGCGAGGTCGGCAATGTTAAGTGAATGGAGGCACCGTGCATGTCATTTGACGTGTAGGAGAGGCCTAGGAAGACGATTCAAAGTGTTCCTGAAACTACACAGTCTGCTCTTTAAATCACCCAATACATGTCCATTAAAATTATGCCTTCTTAATTAGATTCTAACAGGTTTTAAATCTGAGAGGCTGCATCTCTTCGACTAGGCCTCAAACTACCTTCAGGGGGTGTCACGGCACGGCCGTAGGAGCTAGGGGTCTGAAATTTGGCAGGCGTAAACTAGATATGTCTCTGGACAAGTGTGCCAAGTTTCATGACTGAAGATATGACAGAACTGTTTTTATTGGCCCTCAAAGTCAGTGAGGTCGCCAATGTTAAGTGAATGGAGGCACCCCACCTGTCATTTGACAGGCCATAACTCCATGTAGGACTGGCCTAGGAAGATGGTTCAAAGTGTTCCTGAAACTAGACCGTCTGCTCTGTAAATCACCCATAACATGTCTGTGACGATTATGCTTCTTTAATTGATTAATTTAGCTTTCAAATCGAAGGAGCATATTTTGACTGCGATTTCCTCTGTCTGGCCAAAAAATGCCTGTGTGTGCCTAGACCCACAACCCCATACTGAAAGCTTGCTGCAGCCGAGAGGGGCCTCTCTTGGAAATCAGCTCATAACTGCAGTTTCCTTTGAGCTAGAGGACTGAAATTTGGGACAATGATAGGGGAGGGTGGTCTGCACCAGTGACCCAAATTTGGGGGGTCTATGCCACACGGGGTGGTTTTTATTAACCCTTTAGTGTCTGGTGGTCTCACGGCCGGCCCGTGTGAGCTAGAAGTCTGAAATTTGGCACACTGGAGCAAGGCAAATTGGGAAATCACGTACTGAACTTTTACGAGTGCAGCCCTCACCAAAGGCCCGCAAATCACACGAAGGCACCTGCACCCTCAGCCGTGTGATAGAGACGGCTGGATTTTCTCCTGCATACACTAGGGACATGGACAAACACACCTGTAAAGTTTCATGCATGTACACCTCATAGAAGAGTTTTTATTGGCCCTCAAAGTCAGTGAGGTCGCCAATGTTAAGTGAATGGAGGCACCCCACCTGTCATTTGACAGGCCATAACTCTGTGTAGCAGTGACCTAGGAAGACCGTTCAAAGTGTTCCTGAAACTAGACAGTATGCTCTTTAAATCACCCGATACATGTCTGTTACGATTATGCCTCCTTAATTTGATTACAGCCTGTCTTTTTATGGTGAGCGGCCGCATTTCTTCCGAATAGGCCTCAAACTGACCTAGAGGGGGGGTCACGGCCCATCCATACGAGCCAGCGGTCTGAAATTCGGCACGCACGTACTACGTATTTGTATGAACCCAAGTCCCGAGTTTCGTGACCGCAGCTCTTAGAGAACATGTCTGCTGGACCTGTGAACTTACGTTTTAATAGGCCTTTAAGGGGAAAAGGGGCAAGGTCACTTGAGGGGGTCTTTTGGCTGAACCCTGTGACCTAGGGGGCTGAAATTTGGTGAGGAGATGCGCGACACATACCCAGTGAAGTGTTTACAGTATCATAGGTGCAGACCTGACAGAAGTAAAGTTATTCACTTCCAAAGAAAAAAGTGATTTCAGGCATAGGGATTACGGATACGGTAACTGGGAATATTAACGGTCACTGAGAGTGGCAGCTGGCGGTTGCCTAGGCAACGGCACGTCTCTCAGCGCAAATCGATACAAAAAAGTAACACTCTGTGGAGAGAGGGTGTGGCGCTGCAAGTAATATGCTGCCTTAGTGTAGGCTTGACAGAAACAGCCTGGTAAACTTTAAAACGTCACAAGTCCACAGAGGAGAAAGCTAAGTGGACGATTCAAAAATTCATGTCAAAGCACACATGCTCCACATTACAATCAAATATTGTTTTACTTTCAAAATATAATTATTTTAAGCATAGGGATTTCGGATTCCCTTAGTCTGAATGTCATTGGTCACTGAGATCAGCAGGTCACCGTTGTCTAGGCAACACAGATAAACTAGATGGATGAATAAATCAGTGTGCCGATACCTGTGTCTTCACCAATAGGGGCAGGCTGGGCAGGGGCACATCTCATAGATAGGTATTACGGACTGTCTCATTATGGACTCTTAAGCCGCATCCCCTATATAGGCATTACGGACTACCTCATTCTAGGTTCACAGGCCTGGTGGCTGACTAGGCCTCAAACAAACATGAGGGGGCGTCACAGCAGAGCCCTACGAGCTAGGGGTCTGAGATTCGGCACGCATAAACTGGACGTATGTCCGGACAAGTTTGCCAAGTTTCAAGAATGCAGCAGTTACAGAACATGTGTGGGGGCCATGTAGGTTTACATTTTAAATCACTTTTAAGTGCTAAAGTGGCAGGTAACCTGAGGGGGTCCGGCAGCTGAACCGTGTGAGCTAGGGGCTTGAAATTTCACACAGATAAACTAGTTACAGGTATGAATAAGTGTGCCAAGTTTCATTAGCGCAGCCCTTACCACTTAGCCGCAGTGGGCTTTAGAATTTGCCAAGTTAGGCAATGCAGGCGAATGGAGACATTAAAAACTAGGCCTCAAACGAAGCTGACCGGCCGCTACGGCTGAACCGTACGAGCTAGGGCTCTGAAATTCGGCGTGCTCGTACTAGATATAAGTATGAATTGACTGGCCAAGTTTCAAGAATGCAGCACTCACAGAACACGTTTGTGGGCCATGTAGGTTTACATTTTAAATCGCTTTTAAGCGCTAAAGTGGCAGGTAACCTGAGGGGGTCCGGCAGCTGAACCGTGTGAGCTAGGGGCTTGAAATTTCACACAGATAAACTAGTTACAGGTATGAATAAGTGTGCCAAGTTTCATTAGCACAGCTCTTACCACTCAGCCGCAGTGGGCTTTAGAGTTTGCTAACTTTGGCGGTATATGCCAATGCGAAGAAATCAGACTAGGCCTCAAACGAAGCTGACCGGCCGCTACGGCCGAACCGTACGAGCTAGGGCTCTGAAATTCGGCGCACTCATACTAGATATAAGTATTAATTAACGTGCCAAGTTTCAAGAATGCAGCACTTACAGAACACGTTTGGAGGCCATGTAGGTTTACATTTTAATTAGCTACTGTTCGTTGCTGAGGCCGCATGTCATAGCTATAGGTAAAGTGCCCCCTACTGTTCATTGCTGAGGCCTCATCCCCTACATACACATGACGGATCCCCTACATAGATGTGACGGATCCCCTACTGCTCATTGCTGAGGCCGCATCCCCTACATAGACATGAGGTATTCCCTAAGGTTCATTGCTGAGGCCGCATCCCCTACATACACATGAGGGATTCCCTACTGCTTGCCGCTGAGGCCGCATCCCCTACATAGACATGAGGTATTCCCTAAGGTTCATTGCTGAGGCCGCACCTCCTACATACAGATGATGGATCACCTACTGTTTGTTGCTGTCATAATTAAGGATAACGTGCCCCCTACTGTTGATAGTTGAGGCTGCATCTTCTACATACAGATGACAGATCCCCTACTGTTCATTGCTGAGGCCGCATCCCCTACATACACATGAGGGATTCCCTACTGCTTGTTGCTGAGGCCGCATCCCCTACATAGACATGAGGTATTCCCTAAGGTTCATTGCTGAGGCCGCATCCCCTACATACACATGAGGGATTCCCTACTGCTTGTTGCTGAGGCCACATCCCCTACATAGGCATGAGTGATCCCCTAGGGTTCATTAATGAGGTCGCATCCCCTACATATGGATAACAGATTGCCTACCTTTTTGTGTTTCTTGTTCATTGGTCATGACAAAGTGAAAAATTGACAAAGTGTCAAAATGAGATTGTGAGAGATTACAGATTACCTAGGAAGACTGCTTCAGTTATATTACAGATATCCTCAAAAGTCTCCTAACAGTTGTTACAGATTACATCAATATGGTAACCCTAGGCCAGATTTCCTAACGGTCATTACAGATTGCATCAATAGGCTAACCCTAGGCCAGGTCCCCTAACAGTTATTACGGCTTACATCAACAGGCTAACCCTAGGCCAGATTCTCTAACAGTTATTACGGATTGCATCAATATGGTACCCCTAGGCCAGAGTCCCTAACAGTTATTACGGATTGCATCAATAGGCTAACCCTAGGCCTGATTCCCTAACAGTTATTACGGATTGCATCAATAGGCTAACCGTAGGCAAGATGTCACAAGAGGTATTATTTGGACTTATGCAACAGATATCTTAACAGTCATTACGGATTGCATCAATAGGCTAACCCTAGGCCAGATATCATAACAGTTATTACAGATTGCATCAATAGGCTAACCCTAGGCCAGATATCATAACAGTTATTACGGATTGCATCAATTGGCTAACCCTAGGCCAGATATCCTAATAGTTATTACAGATTGCATCAATAGGCTAACCCTAGGCCAGATTCCCTAACAGTTATTACGGATTGCATCAATAGGCTAACCCTAGGCCAGATATCCTAACAGTTATTACGGATTGCATCAATAGGCTAACCCTAGGCCAAATGTCACAACAGGTATTATTTGGACATGCAACAGATATTGTAACAGTTATTACGGATTGCATCAATAGGCTAACCCTAGGCCAGATATCATAACAGTTATTACGGATTGCATCAATTGGCTAACCCTAGGCCAGATATCTTAACAGTTATTACAGATTGCATCAATAGGCTAACCCTAGGCCAGATTCCCTAACAGTTATTACGGATTGCATCAATAGGCTAACCCTAGGCCAGACCCCCTAAGAGTTATTATGGATTGCATCAATAGGCTAACCCTAGGCCAGATGCCCTAACAGTTATTACGGATTGCATCAATAGGCTAACCCTAGGCCACATGTCACAACAGGTATTATTTGGACATGCAACAGAAATCCTAACAGATATTACGAATTGCATCAATAGGCTAACCCTAGGCCAAATGTCACAACAGGTATTATTTGGACATGCAACAGACATTGTAACAGTTATTACGGATTGCATCAATAGGCTAACCCTATGCCAGATATCATAACAGTTATTACGGATTGCATCAATTGGCTAACCCTAGGCCAGATATCCTAACAGTTATTACAGATTGCATCAATAGGCTAACCCTAGGCCAGATTCCCTAACAGTTATTACGGATTGCATCAATAGGCTAACCCTAGGCCAGACCCCCTAACAGTTATTATGGATTGCATCAATAGGCTAACCCTAGGCCAGATTCCCTAACAGTTATTACGGATTGCATCAATAGGCTAACCCTAGGCCAGATGTCACAACAGGTATTATTTGGACATGCAACAGATATTGTAACAGTTATTACGGATTGCATCAATAGGCTAACCCTAGGCCAGATATCCTAACAGTTATTACGGATTGCATCAATAGGCTAACCCTAGGCCAGATTTCCTAACAGATATTACGAATTGCATCAATAGGCTAACCCTAGGCCGGATTGCCTAAGAGTTATTACGAATTGCATCAATAGGCTAACCCTAGGCCAGATATCCTAACAGTTATTACGGATTGCATCAATAGGCTAACCCTAGGCCTGATTCCCTAACAGTTATTACGGATTGCATCAATAGGCTAACCCTAGGCCGGATTGCCTAAGAGTTATTACGAATTGCATCAATAGGCTAACCCTAGGCCAGATATCCTAACAGTTATTACAGATTGCATCAATAGGCTAACCCTAGGCCAGATTCCCTAACAGTTATTACGGATTGCATCAATAGGCTAACCCTAGGCCACATGTCACAACAGGTATTATTTGGACATGCAACAGATATTGTAACAGTTATTACGGATTGCATCAATAGGCTAACCCTAGGCCAGATATCCTAACAGTTATTACGGATTGCATCAATAGGCTAACCCTAGGCCAGATTTCCTAACAGATATTACGAATTGCATCAATAGGCTAACCCTAGGCCGGATTCCCTAAGAGTTATTACGAATTGCATCAATAGGCTAACCCTAGGCCAGATATCCTAACAGTTATTACGGATTGCATCAATAGGCTAACCCTAGGCCTGATTCCCTAACAGTTATTACGGATTGCATCAATAGGCTAACCGTAGGCAAGATGTCACAAGAGGTATTATTTGGACTTATGCAACAGATATCTTAACAGTCATTACGGATTGCATCAATAGGCTAACCCTAGGCCAGATTCTCTAACAGTTATTACAGATTGCATCAATAGGCTAACCCTAGGCCTGATTCCCTAACAGTTATTACGGATTGCATCAATAGGCTAACCCTAGGCCAGATATCCTAACAGTTATTACGGATTGCATCAATAGGCTAACCCTAGGCCAGACCCCCTAAGAGTTATTACGGATTGCATCAATATGGTAACCCTAGGCCAGATTCCCTAACAGTTATTACGGATTGCATCAATAGGCTAACCCTAGGCCAGATGTCACAACAGGTATTATTTGGACATGCAACAGATATTGTAACAGTTATTACGGATTGCATCAATAGGCTAACCCTAGGCCAGATATCCTAACAGTTATTACGGATTGCATCAATAGGCTAACCCTAGGCCAGATTTCCTAACAGATATTACGAATTGCATCAATAGGCTAACCCTAGGCCGGATTCCCTAAGAGTTATTACGAATTGCATCAATAGGCTAACCCTAGGCCAGATATCCTAACAGTTATTACGGATTGCATCAATAGGCTAACCCTAGGCCAGACCCCCTAAGAGTTATAATGGATTGCATCAATAGGCTAACCCTAGGCCAGATTCCCTAACAGTTATTACAGATTGCATCAATAGGCTAACCCTAGGCCAGATGTCACAACAGGTATTATTTGGACATGCAACAGATATTGTAACAGTTATTACGGATTGCATCAATAGGCTAACCCTAGGCCAGATATCCTAACAGTTATTACGGATTGCATCAATAGGCTAACCCTAGGCCAGATTTCCTAACAGATATTACGAATTGCATCAATAGGCTAACCCTAGGCCAGATTCCCTAACAGTTATTACGGATTGCATCAATAGGCTAACCCTAGGCCAGATGTCACAACAGGTATTATTTGGACATGCAACAGATATTGTAACAGTTATTACGGATTGCATCAATAGGCTAACCCTAGGCCAGATATCCTAACAGTTATTACGGATTGCATCAATAGGCTAACCCTAGGCCAGATTTCCTAACAGATATTACGAATTGCATCAATAGGCTAACCCTAGGCCGGATTGCCTAAGAGTTATTACGAATTGCATCAATAGGCTAACCCTAGGCCAGATATCCTAACAGTTATTACGGATTGCATCAATAGGCTAACCCTAGGCCTGATTCCCTAACAGTTATTACGGATTGCATCAATAGGCTAACCCTAGGCCAGATGTCACAAGAGGTATTATTTGGACATGCAACAGATATTGTAACAGTTATTATGGATTGCATCAATAGGCTAACCCTAGGCCAGATATCCTAACAGTTATTACGGATTGCATCAATAGGCTAACCCTAGGCCAGATTTCCTAACAGATATTACGAATTGCATCAATAGGCTAACCCTAGGCCGGATTGCCTAAGAGTTATTACGAATTGCATCAATAGGCTAACCCTAGGCCAGATATCCTAACAGTTATTACAGATTGCATCAATAGGCTAACCCTAGGCCAGATTCCCTAACAGTTATTACGGATTGCATCAATAGGCTAACCCTAGGCCACATGTCACAACAGGTATTATTTGGACATGCAACAGATATTGTAACAGTTATTACGGATTGCATCAATAGGCTAACCCTAGGCCAGATATCCTAACAGTTATTACGGATTGCATCAATAGGCTAACCCTAGGCCAGATTTCCTAACAGATATTACGAATTGCATCAATAGGCTAACCCTAGGCCGGATTCCCTAAGAGTTATTACGAATTGCATCAATAGGCTAACCCTAGGCCAGATATCCTAACAGTTATTACGGATTGCATCAATAGGCTAACCCTAGGCCTGATTCCCTAACAGTTATTACGGATTGCATCAATAGGCTAACCGTAGGCAAGATGTCACAAGAGGTATTATTTGGACTTATGCAATAGATATCTTAACAGTCATTACGGATTGCATCAATAGGCTAACCCTAGGCCAGATTCTCTAACAGTTATTACAGATTGCATCAATAGGCTAACCCTAGGCCTGATTCCCTAACAGTTATTACGGATTGCATCAATAGGCTAACCCTAGGCCAGATATCCTAACAGTTATTACGGATTGCATCAATAGGCTAACCCTAGGCCAGACCCCCTAAGAGTTATTACGGATTGCATCAATATGGTAACCCTAGGCCAGATTCCCTAACAGTTATTACGGATTGCATCAATAGGCTAACCCTAGGCCAGATGTCACAACAGGTATTATTTGGACATGCAACAGATATTGTAACAGTTATTACGGATTGCATCAATAGGCTAACCCTAGGCCAGATATCGTAACAGTTATTACGGATTGCATAAATAGGCTAACCCTAGGCCAGATATCATAACAGTTATTACGGATTGCATCAATAGGCTAACCCTAGGCCTGATTCCCTAACAGTTATTACGGATTGCATCAATAGGCTAACCCTAGGCCAGATGTCACAAGAGGTATTATTTGGACATGCAACAGATATTGTAACAGTTATTACGGATTGCATCAATAGGCTAACCCTAGGCCAGATATCCTAACAGTTATTACGGATTGCATCAATAGGCTATCCCTAGGCCAGATTTCCTAACAGATATTACGAATTGCATCAATAGGCTAACCCTAGGCCGGATTCCCTAAGAGTTATTACGAATTGCATCAATAGGCTAACCCTAGGCCAGATATCCTAACAGTTATTACGGATTGCATCAATAGGCTAACCCTAGGCCAGACCCCCTAAGAGTTATAATGGATTGCATCAATAGGCTAACCCTAGGCCAGATTCCCTAACAGTTATTACGGATTGCATCAATAGGCTAACCCTAGGCCAGATGTCACAACAGGTATTATTTGGACATGCAACAGATATTGTAACAGTTATTACGGATTGCATCAATAGGCTAACCCTAGGCCAGATATCCTAACAGTTATTACGGATTGCATCAATAGGCTAACCCTAGGCCAGATTTCCTAACAGATATTACGAATTGCATCAATAGGCTAACCCTAGGCCGGATTCCCTAAGAGTTATTACGAATTGCATCAATAGGCTAACCCTAGGCCAGATATCCTAACAGTTATTACGGATTGCATCAATAGGCTAACCCTAGGCCTGATTCCCTAACAGTTATTACGGATTGCATCAATAGGCTAACCCTAGGCCAGATTTCCTAACAGATATTACGAATTGCATCAATAGGCTAACCCTAGGCCGGATTCCCTAAGAGTTATTACGAATTGCATCAATAGGCTAACCCTAGGCCAGATATCCTAACAGTTATTACGGATTGCATCAATAGGCTAACCCTAGGCCTGATTCCCTAACAGTTATTACGGATTGCATCAATAGGCTAACCCTAGGCCAGATGTCACAAGAGGTATTATTTGGACATGCAACAGATATTGTAACAGTTATTACGGATTGCATCAATAGGCTAACCCTAGGCCAGATATCCTAACAGTTATTACGGATTGCATCAATAGGCTAACCCTAGGCCAGATTTCCTAACAGATATTACGAATTGCATCAATAGGCTAACCCTAGGCCGGATTCCCTAAGAGTTATTACGAATTACATCAATAGGCTAACCCTAGGCCAGATATCCTAACAGTTATTACAGATTGCATCAATAGGCTAACCCTAGGCCAGATTCCCTAACAGTTATTACGGATTGCATCAATAGGCTAACCCTAGGCCAGATGTCACAACAGGTATTATTTGGACATGCAACAGATATTGTAACAGTTATTACGGATTGCATCAATAGGCTAACCCTAGGCCAGATATCCTAACAGTTATTACGGATTGCATCAATAGGCTAACCCTAGGCCTGATTCCCTAACAGTTATTACGGATTGCATCAATAGGCTAACCCTAGGCCAGATGTCACAACAGGTATTATTTGGACATGCAACAGATATTGTAACAGTTATTACGGATTGCATCAATAGGCTAACCCTAGGCCAGATATCCTAACAGTTATTACGGATTGCATCAATAGGCTAACCCTAGGCCAGATATCCTAACAGTTATTACGGATTGCATCAATAGGCTAACCCTAGGCCTGATTCCCTAACAGTTATTACGGATTGCATCAATAGGCTAACCCTAGGCCAGATGTCACAAGAGGTATTATTTGGACATGCAACAGATATTGTAACAGTTATTACGGATTGCATCAATAGGCTAACCCTAGGCCAGATATCCTAACAGTTATTATGGATTGCATCAATAGGCTAACCCTAGGCCAGATTTCCTAACAGATATTACGAATTGCATCAATAGGCTAACCCTAGGCCGGATTCCCTAAGAGTTATTACGAATTGCATCAATAGGCTAACCCTAGGCCAGATATCCTAACAGTTATTACGGATTGCATCAATAGGCTAACCCTAGGCCAGATGCCCTAACAGTTATTACGGATTGCATCAATAGGCTAACCCTAGGCCACATGTCACAACAGGTATTATTTGGACATGCAACAGAAATCCTAACAGATATTACGAATTGCATCAATAGGCTAACCCTAGGCCAAATGTCACAACAGGTATTATTTGGACATGCAACAGATATTGTAACAGTTATTACGGATTGCATCAATAGGCTAACCCTAGGCCAGATATCCTAACAGTTATTACGGATTGCATCAATAGGCTAACCCTAGGCCAGATTTCCTAACAGATATTACGAATTGCATCAATAGGCTAACCCTAGGCCGGATTCCCTAAGAGTTATTACGAATTGCATCAATAGGCTAACCCTAGGCCAGATATCCTAACAGTTATTACAGATTGCATCAATAGGCTAACCCTAGGCCAGATTCCCTAACAGTTATTACGGATTGCATCAATAGGCTAACCCTAGGCCAGATGTCACAACAGGTATTATTTGGACATGCAACAGATATTGTAACAGTTATTACGGATTGCATCAATAGGCTAACCCTAGGCCAGATATCCTAACAGTTATTACGGATTGCATCAATAGGCTAACCCTAGGCCAGATTTCCTAACAGATATTACGAATTGCATCAATAGGCTAACCCTAGGCCGGATTCCCTAAGAGTTATTACGAATTGCATCAATAGGCTAACCCTAGGCCAGATATCCTAACAGTTATTACGGATTGCATCAATAGGCTAACCCTAGGCCTGATTCCCTAACAGTTATTACGGATTGCATCAATAGGCTAAGCCTAGGCCAGATGTCACAACAGGTATTATTTGGACATGCAACAGATATTGTAACAGTTATTACGGATTGCATCAAAAGGCTAACCCTAGG
This sequence comes from Paramormyrops kingsleyae, assembly GCF_048594095.1. NCBI lineage: Eukaryota > Metazoa > Chordata > Actinopteri > Osteoglossiformes > Mormyridae > Paramormyrops > Paramormyrops kingsleyae. The sequence continues at coordinate 21,734 of NW_027326064.1, forward strand.
CCAGATATCATAACAGTTATTACGGATTGCATCAATTGGCTAACCCTAGGCCAGATATCCTAACAGTTATTACAGATTGCATCAATAGGCTAACCCTAGGCCAGATTCCCTAACAGTTATTACGGATTGCATCAATAGGCTAACCCTAGGCCAGACCCCCTAAGAGTTATTATGGATTGCATCAATAGGCTAACCCTAGGCCAGATGCCCTAACAGTTATTACGGATTGCATCAATAGGCTAACCCTAGGCCACATGTCACAACAGGTATTATTTGGACATGCAACAGAAATCCTAACAGATATTACGAATTGCATCAATAGGCTAACCCTAGGCCAAATGTCACAACAGGTATTATTTGGACATGCAACAGATATTGTAACAGTTATTACGGATTGCATCAATAGGCTAACCCTAGGCCAGATATCATAACAGTTATTACGGATTGCATCAATTGGCTAACCCTAGGCCAGATATCCTAACAGTTATTACAGATTGCATCAATAGGCTAACCCTAGGCCAGACCCCCTAAGAGTTATTATGGATTGCATCAATAGGCTAACCCTAGGCCAGATTCCCTAACAGTTATTACAGATTGCATCAATAGGCTAACCCTAGGCCAGATGTCACAACAGGTATTATTTGGACATGCAACAGATATTGTAACAGTTATTACGGATTGCATCAATAGGCTAACCCTAGGCCAGATATCCTAACAGTTATTACGGATTGCATCAATAGGCTAACCCTAGGCCAGATTTCCTAACAGATATTACGAATTGCATCAATAGGCTAACCCTAGGCCGGATTCCCTAAGAGTTATTACGAATTGCATCAATAGGCTAACCCTAGGCCAGATATCCTAACAGTTATTACGGATTGCATCAATAGGCTAACCCTAGGCCTGATTCCCTAACAGTTATTACGGATTGCATCAATAGGCTAACCCTAGGCCACATGTCACAACAGGTATTATTTGGACATGCAACAGAAATTCTAACAGATATTACGAATTGCATCAATAGGCTAACCCTAGGCCAAATGTCACAACAGGTATTATTTGGACATGCAACAGATATTGTAACAGTTATTACGGATTGCATCAATAGGCTAACCCTAGGCCAGATATCCTAACAGTTATTACGGATTGCATCAATAGGCTAACCCTAGGCCAGATTTCCTAACAGATATTACGAATTGCATCAATAGGCTAACCCTAGGCCGGATTCCCTAAGAGTTATTACGAATTGCATCAATAGGCTAACCCTAGGCCAGATATCCTAACAGTTATTACAGATTGCATCAATAGGCTAACCCTAGGCCAGATTCCCTAACAGTTATTACGGATTGCATCAATAGGCTAACCCTAGGCCAGATGTCACAACAGGTATTATTTGGACATGCAACAGATATTGTAACAGTTATTACGGATTGCATCAATAGGCTAACCCTAGGCCAGATATCCTAACAGTTATTACGGATTGCATCAATAGGCTAACCCTAGGCCAGATTTCCTAACAGATATTACGAATTGCATCAATAGGCTAACCCTAGGCCGGATTCCCTAAGAGTTATTACGAATTGCATCAATAGGCTAACCCTAGGCCAGATATCCTAACAGTTATTACGGATTGCATCAATAGGCTAACCCTAGGCCTGATTCCCTAACAGTTATTACGGATTGCATCAATAGGCTAAGCCTAGGCCAGATGTCACAACAGGTATTATTTGGACATGCAACAGATATTGTAACAGTTATTACGGATTGCATCAATAGGCTAACCCTAGGCCAGATATCCTAACAGTTATTACGGATTGCATCAATAGGCTAACCCTAGGCCAGATTCCCTAACAGTTATTACGGATTGCATCAATAGGCTAACCCTAGGCCAAATGTCACAACAGGTATTATTTGGACATGCAACAGATATTGTAACAGTTATTACGGATTGCATCAATAGGCTAACCCTAGGCCAGATATCATAACAGTTATTACGGATTGCATCAATTGGCTAACCCTAGGCCAGATATCCTAACAGTTATTACAGATTGCATCAATAGGCTAACCCTAGGCCAGATTCCCTAACAGTTATTACGGATTGCATCAATAGGCTAACCCTAGGCCAGACCCCCTAAGAGTTATTATGGATTGCATCAATAGGCTAACCCTAGGCCAGATTCCCTAACAGTTATTACAGATTGCATCAATAGGCTAACCCTAGGCCAGATGTCACAACAGGTATTATTTGGACATGCAACAGATATTGTAACAGTTATTACGGATTGCATCAATAGGCTAACCCTAGGCCAGATATCCTAACAGTTATTACGGATTGCATCAATAGGCTAACCCTAGGCCAGATTTCCTAACAGATATTACGAATTGCATCAATAGGCTAACCCTAGGCCGGATTCCCTAAGAGTTATTACGGATTGCATGAATATGGCAACCCTAGGCCAGATTCCATAACAGTTATTACGGATTGCATCAATAGGCTAACCCTAGGCCAGATTCCCTAACAGTTATTATGGATTGCATCAATAGGCTAACCTTAGCCCAGGTTATATTTGTACTGATGCGACAGATGTCCTAACAGTTATTACCAATTACATCAATATGGTAACCATAGGCCAGATGTTATAACAGTTATTACAGATTATATCAATATGGTAACCCTAGGCCATATAGATTTCGGCGTTTTGCGTCCCAGTTCCCTAGGCAATGTTACGCATTTCTTAAACAAGGTAACCCTAGGCCAGATTTTAGAATAGGTATTATGTTCAGCCAGAAGTCCTGTATCATATTACAGATAACCTAAACCAGAACACCTACGGATCCAGTGTAGTGAAGGTAGTAAAGCTGTAATCATTAATTGCCAATTCCCTATTCTTGATTGCAGATTACATAATTAGGCTAACCCTAGGCCAGATTTTAGAATAGGCATTATGTACGTACAGAAGTCCTATATCATATTACAGATAACCTAAACCAGAACACCTAAGGATCCATTGTAGTGAAGGTAGTAAAGCTGTAATCATTAATTGCCAATTCCCTATTCTTGATTGCAGATTACATAATTAGGCTAACCCTAGGCCAGATTTTAGAATAGGCATTATGTACGTACAGAAGTCCTATATCATATTACAGATAACCTAAACCAGAACACCTACGGATCCATTGTAGTGAAGGTAGTAAAGCTGTAATCATTAATTGCCAATTCCCTATTCTTGATTGCAGATTACATAATTAGGCTAACCCTAGGCCAGATTTTAGAATAGGCATTATGTACGTACAGAAGTCCTATATCATATTACAGATAACCTAAACCAGAACACCTACGGATCCATTGTAGTGAAGGTAGTAAAGCTGTAATCATTTATTGCCAATTCCCTATTCTTAATTGCAGATTATATAATTAGGCTAACCCTAGGCCAGATTTTAAAATAGGCTTTATGTACGGACAGAAGTCCTATATCATATTACAGATAACCTAAACCAGAACACCTATGGATCCACTGTAGTGAAGGTAGTGAAGCTGTAACCAGAAAATCCCAATTCCCTATTCTTAATTGCAGAATACATAAGTAGGCTGACCGAGGCCATATAGATTTCGGCGTTTTGCGTCCCAGTTCCCTAGCATTATTACGCATTTGTTAAAGAAGGTAACCCTAGGCCAGATTTTAGAATAGGTATTATGCACGGCCAGAAGTCCTGTATCATATTACAGATACCCTAAACCAGAATACCTATAGATCGAGTGTAGTGAAGGTAGTGAAGCTGTAACTAATAATAAAGATTCAGTTCCTTGTCCTAGGGTGACATCAAGTGGTCAAACGGTGGTACTTCAGCCACTAACCTAAAAAAGTAGGGATTACGGCCGGAATTATAGGTATGGTGGCCTGGACCGTTAGGGAGGCCGTAATATTTAGCTATGGTTAGGGCCAGGGCACTAATTAGGGTTAGGGTTAGGGTTAGGGTTAGGGTTAGGGTTAGGAGCCTGTCCAGAATACCTATTATTTTTTCCGCATTTTGTAAAAAAAATGTATGGGACGGGTTTTTTTCCTGGCCTGTATTAAGTTTTATGGCCTGAATTTAGGAAACCTGGCCTCGTCAATGGGAAAATCCCATACGTTCGAAAAGCCAGGATACCTATAATTCATTAGAAGGACGTAATTCCTATTACGTAGTAACTGTTTTTGTACTGCAGGTGGCAGTATTTATTTTTTAAAAATATATTACGGATTACCTAAGTCTCATTATCTCAGGCCTATCTCAGACATATATATTACGGCTTCTATAATTCAGTAATAAGGTTTGTAGTAGCTTAACATAGGCTAATGTCACAGCCCGTTTTACATGGCCAAAATTGTTTTTTGATCAAGTTTTTAAAGTATATTGTGTTTTTTCTGTCTGTACATCACATATATATGTAGGCAGGCATAGCCAGATGTATTTGTGCATTTACTTTTTTGTTTTTAATCTTTATTGTCTATTATCTTTAATCGATGTAGCTAACGTTTTATCATTTAGTTATGCTTAGGGAGGCCGTAATAAATAATATATATTGTGCACTTTATTGCTCAAGCTGCAGTACCTTTGTCTTCACCAACAGAGGGCAGACTGAGCTATTGGTCTCTATGGCATAGGTAGTAAAGCCTGATTATGTATGTATCATGGACTACCACAGTAGTCATTATACTTAGTGTTATAGCTGTGAAAAAAGTGACATCTTAGCATTTAGTTATACATAGGGAGGCCGTAATAAGTAATATATATTCTGCACTTTATTGCTCAAGCTGCAGTACCTTTGTCTTGACCAACAGAGGGCAGACTGAGCTATTGGTCTCTATGGCATAGGTAGTAAAGCCGGATTGTATATTTATCATGGACTACCACAGTAGTCATTATACTTAGTGTTATAGCTGTCAAAAAAGTGACATCTTATCATTTAGTTATACATAGGGAGGCCGTAATAAGTAATATATATTGCGCACTTTATTGCTCAAGCTGCAGTACCTTTGTCTTCACCAACAGAGGGCAGACTGAGCTATTGGTCTCTATGGTATAGGCAGTAAAGCCGGATTATATAGGTATGGTAGTAAGGCCGGATCCTGTATTTATCGTGGACTACCACAGTAGTCATTATACTTAGTGTTATAGCTGTCAAAAAAGTGACAGCTCGTTTTACATGACCAAAAGTGTTTTTTGATCAACTGTTTTAAGTATGTTGTGTTTTTTATGTCTGTACATTACATATGCATGTATGCAGGCATAGCCAGATGTATTTGTGCATTTATTTTTTTGTTTTTAATCTTTATTGTCTATTATCTTTATTCGATGTCGCTAACTTTTTAGCATTTAGTTATACATATGGAGGCCGTAATAAATGATATATATTGCGCACTTTATTGCTCAAGCTGCAGTACCTTTGTCTTCACCAACAGAGGGCAGACTGAGCTATTGGTCTCTATGGTATAGGCAGTAAAGCCGGATTATATAGGTATGGTAGTAAGGCCGGATCCTGTATTTATCGTGGACTACCACAGTAGTCATTATACTTAGTGTTATAGCTGTCAAAAAAGTGACAGCTCGTTTTACATGACCAAAAGTGTTTTTTGATCAACTGTTTTAAGTATGTTGTGTTTTTTATGTCTGTACATTACATATGCATGTATGCAGGCATAGCCAGATGTATTTGTGCATTTATTTTTTTGTTTTTAATCTTTATTGTCTATTATCTTTATTCGATGTCGCTAACTTTTTAGCATTTAGTTATACATATGGAGGCCGTAATAAATGATATATATTGCGCACTTTATTGTTCAAGCTGCAGTACCTATGTCTTCACCAGTGGGGGCAGGATGACCTAATGCTCAGTTTGGGTAGGAAAGCCAGATCATATACGTATCATGGACTATCATACTATAGAGATATACATATGTTACGGACTTTATCGCTCAAGCTGCAGTACCTATGTCTTCACCAGTGGGGGCAGGCTGACCTAATGCTCATTATGCGTAGGAAAGCCAGATCATATACGTATCATGGACTATCATACTACAGAGATATATATATATATTACGGACTATATTGCTCAAGCTGCAGTACCTGTGTCTTCACCAACAGAGGGCAGACTTACCTATTGTTCCCTATGACATAGTTAGTAAGGCCGGATTATATAATTGTGGCAGTAAAGCCGGATCATATACTTATCATGGACTATCATACAATAAAGATATATATATATTACAGACTTTATTGCTCAAGCTGCAGTACCTATGTCTTCACCAGTGGGGGCAGGCTGACCTAATGCTCATTATGCGTAGGAAAGCCAGATCATATACGTATCATGGACTATCATACTATAGAGATATACATATGTTACGGACTTTATCGCTCAAGCTGCAGTACCTATGTCTTCACCAGTGGGGGCAGGCTGACCTAATGCTCATTATGCGTAGGAAAGCCAGATCATATACGTATCATGGACTATCATACTACAGAGATATATATATATATTACGGACTATATTGCTCAAGCTGCAGTACCTGTGTCTTCACCAACAGAGGGCAGACTTACCTATTGTTCCCTATGACATAGTTAGTAAGGCCGGATTATATAATTGTGGCAGTAAAGCCGGATCATATACTTATCATGGACTATCATACAATAAAGATATATATATATTACAGACTTTATTGCTCAAGCTGCAGTACCTATGTCTTCACCAGTGGGGGCAGGCTGACCTAATGCTCAGTATGGGTAGTAAAGCCAGATCCTATACGTATCATGGACTATCATACTATAGAGATATATATATGTTACGAACTTTATTGCTCAAGCTGCAGTACCTATGTCTTCACCAGTGGGGGCAGGCCGACCTAATGCTCAGTTTGGGTAGGAAAGCCAGATCCTATACGTATCATGGACTATCATACTATAGAGATATATATATATATATTACGGACTATATTGCTCAAGCTGCAGTACCTGTGTCTTCACCAACAGAGGGCAGACTTACCTATTGTTCCCAATGACATAGGTAGTAAAGCCGGATTATATAATTGTGGTAGTAAAGCCGGATCATATACTTATCATGGACTATCATACAATAGAGATATATATATATATTACAGACTTTATTGCTCAAGCTGCAGTACCTATGTCTTCACCAGTGGGGGCAGGCTGACCTAATGCTCAGTATGGGTAGTAAAGCCAGATCCTATACGTATCATGGATTATCATACTATAGAGATATATATATGTTATGGACTTTATCGCTCAAGCTGCAGTACCTATGTCTTCACCAGTGGGGGCAGGCTGATCTAATGCTCAGTATGGGTAGTAAAGCCAGATCCTATACGTATCATGGACTATCATACTATAGAGATATATATATGTTACAGACTTTATCGCTCAAGCTGCAGTACCTATGTCTTCACCAGTGGGGGCAGGCTGACCTAATGCTCAGTATGGGTAGTAAAGCTAGATCCTATACGTATCATGGACTATCATACTATAGAGATATACATATGTTACGGACTTTATCGCTCAAGCTGCAGTACCTATGTCTTCACCAGTGGGGGCAGGCTGACCTAATGCTCAGTATTGGTAGTAAAGCCAGATCCTATACGTATCGTGGACTATCATACTATAGAGATACATATATATTACGGACTTTATTGCTCAAGCTGCAGTACCTGTGTCTTCACCAACAGAGGGCAGACTTACCTATTGTTCCTTATGACATAGCTAGTAAGGCCGGATTATATACTTATGGTAGTAAAGCTGGATCATATACTTATCATGGACTACCACAGTAGGAATTATACTTAGTGTTTGACCTGTCAAAAAAGTGACAGCTCGTTTTGCATGACCAAAAGTGTTTTTTGATCAACTGTTTTAAGTATGTTGTGTTTTTTATGTCTATACATTACATATGTATGTATGCAGGCATAGCCAGGTATATTTCTCCATGTATTTTTTTGTTTTTAATCTTTATTGTCTATTATCTTTAATCGATGTCGCTAACTTTTTAGCATTTATTTATACTTAAGGAGGCCGTAATGAATGATATATATTGTGCACTTTATTGCTCAAGCTGCAGTACCTATGTCTTCACCAGTGGGGGCAGGCTGACCTAATGCTAAGTATGGGTAGTAAAGCCAGATCCTATACGTATCGTGGACTATCATACTATAGAGATATATATATATTACGGACTTTATTGCTCAAGCTGCAGTACCTACGTCTTCACCAGTGGGGGCAGGCTGACCTAATGCTCAGTATGTGTAGTAAAGCCAGATTCTATACGTATCGTGGACTATCATACTATAGATATATATATTATGGACTTTATCGCTCAAGCTGCAGTACCTTTGTCTTCACCAGTGGGGGCAGGCTGACCTAATGCTCAGTATGGGTAGTAAAGCCAGATCCTATACGTATCATGGACTATCATACGATAGAGATATATATATGTTCCGGACTTTATCGCTCAAACTGCAGTACCTGTCTTCTCCAGTGGGGGCAGGCTAGTAAAGCCAGATTCTATACGTATCATGGACTATCATACTATAGAGATACATATATATTACGGACTTTATTGCTCAAGCTGCAGTACCTATGTCTTCACAAGTGGGGGCAGGCTGATCTAATGCTCAGTATGTGTAGTAAAGCCAGATCCTATACGTATCGTGGACTATCATACTATAGATATATATATTATGGACTTTATCGCTCAAGCTGCAGTACCTATGTCTTCACCAGTGGGGGCAGGCTGACCTAATGCTCAGTATGGGTAGTAAAGCCAGATCCTATACGTATCATGGACTATCATACGATAGAGATATATATATGTTCCGGACTTTATCGCTCAAGCTGCAGTACCTGTCTTCACCAGTGGGGGCAGGCTGACCTAATGCTCAGTATGGGTAGTAAAGCCAGATCCTATACGTATCATGGACTATCATACTATAGAGATATATATATGTTCCGGACTTTATCGCTCAAGCTGCAGTACCTATGTCTTCACCAGTGGGGGCAGGCTGACCTAATGCTCAGTATGGGTAGTAAAGCCAGATCCTATACGTATCATGGACTATCATACTATAGAGATATATATATGTTCCGGACTTTATCGCTCAAGCTGCAGTACCTGTCTTCACCAGTGGGGGCAGGCTAGTAAAGCCATATCCTATACGTATCGTGGACTATCATACTATAGAGATATATATATATTACGGACTTTATTGCTCAAGCTGCAGTACCTGTGTTTTCACCAATAGGGGCAGGCTGGGCAGGGGCACATCTCATAGATATTACGTACTGTCTCATTATGGACTCTAAAGCCGCATCCCCTATATAGGTATTACAGACCACCTCATTCTAGGTTCACAGGCCTGATGGCTGACTAGGCCTCAAACAAACATGAGGGGGCGTCACAGCAGAGCCCTACGAGCTAGGGCTCTGAAATTCGGCGTGCTCATACTAGATATAAGTATGAATTAACTTGCCAAGTTTCAAGAATGCAGCACATACAGAACAAGTTTGGGGGCCATGTAGGTTTACATTTTAAATTGCTTTTAAGCTCTAAAGTGGCGGGTAACCTGAGGGGGTCCTGCAGCTGAACCGTGTGGGCTAGGGGCTTGAAATTTCACACAGATAAACTACTTACTGGTATGAATAAGTGTGCCAAGTTTCATTAGTGCAGCCCTTACCACTGAGCCGCAGTGGACCTTTAAATTTGCTAACATAGGCAATGTTAAGTCAATGGAGACATTAAAAACTAGGCCTCAAACGAAGCTGACCGGCCGCTACGGCCGAACCGTACGAGCTAGGGCTCTGAAATTCGGCGTGCTCATACTCGATATAAGTATAAATTGACGTGCCAAGTTTCAAGAAAGCAGCACATACATAACACGTTTGGGGGCCATGTAGGTTTACATTTAAATCCCTTTTAGGCGCTCAAGCCGCATCCCCTATATAGGCATTACGGACTACCTCATTCTAGGTTCACAGGCCTGATGGCTGACTAGGCCTCAAACACACATGAGGGGGCGTCGCGGCAGAGCTCTACGAGCTAGGGGTCTGAAATTCGGCACGCGTGAACTGGACGTGTGTCCGGACGAGCGTGCTGAGTTTCAAGAGTGCAGCTGTTACACAACACGTTTGAATCGACCCTCAGATTCAGCGAGGTCGGCAATGTTAAGTGAATGGAGGCACCGCGCATGTCATTTGACGTGTAGGAGAGGCCTAGGAAGACGATTCAAAGTGTTCCTGAAACTACACAGTCTGCTCTTTAAATCACCCAATACATGTCCATTAAAATTATGCCTTCTTAATTATATTCTAATAGGTTTTAAATCTGAGAGGCTGCATCTCTTCGACTAGGCCTCAAACTACCTTCAGGGGGCGCCACGGCGCAGCCGTATGAGCTAGGGGTCTGAAATTTGGCAGGCGTAAACTAGATATGTCTCTGGACAAGTGTGCCAAGTTTCATGACTGAAGATATGACAGAACTGTTTTTATTGGCCCTCAAAGTCAGTGAGGTCGCCAATGTTAAGTGAATGGAGGCACCCCACCTGTCATTTGACAGGCCCTAACTCCATGTAGGAGTGGCCTAGGAAGATGGTTCAAAGTGTTCCTGAAACTAGACCGTCTGCTCTGTAAATCACCCATAACATGTCTGTGTCGATTATGCTTCTTTAATTGATTAATTTAGCTTTCAATTCGGAGGAGCATATTTTGACTGCGATTTCCTCTGTCTGGCCAAAAAATGCCTGTGTGTGCCTAGACCCACAACCCCATACTGAAAGCTTGCTGCAGCTGAGAGGGGCCTCTCTTGGAAATCAGCTCATAACTGCAGTTCCCTTTGAGCTAGAGGACTGAAATTTGGGACAATGATAGGGGAGGATGGTCTGCACCAGTGACCCAAATTTGGGGGGTCTATGCCACACGGGATGGTTTTTATTAACCCTTTAGTGTCTGGTGGTCTCACGGCCGGCCCGTGTGAGCTAGAAGTCTGAAATTTGGCACACTGGAGCAAGGCAAATTGGGAAATCACGTACTGAACTTTTACGAGTGCAGCCCTCACCAAAGGCCCGCAAATCACACGAAGGCACCTGCACCCTCAGCCGTGTGATAGAGACGGCTGGATTTTCTCCTGCATACACTAGGGACATGGACAAACACACCTGTAAAGTTTCATGCATGTACACCTCATAGAAGAGTTTTTATTGGCCCTCAAAGTCAGTGAGGTCGCCAATGTTAAGTGAATGGAGGCACCCCACCTGTCATTTGACAGGCCATAACTCTGTGTAGCAGTGACCTAGGAAGACCGTTCAAAGTGTTCCTGAAACTAGACAGTATGCTCTTTAAATCACCCGATACATGTCTGTTACGATTATGCCTCCTTAATTTGATTACAGCCTGTCTTTTTATGGTGAGCGGCCGCATTTCTTCCGAATAGGCCTCAAACTGACCTAGAGGGGGGGTCACGGCCCATCCATACGAGCCAGCGGTCTGAAATTCGGCACGCACGTACTACGTATTTGTATGAACCAAAGTCCCGAGTTTCGTGAGCGCAGCTCTTAGAGAACATGTCTGCTGGACCTGTGAACTTACGTTTTAATAGGCCTTTAAGGGGAAAAGGGGCAAGGTCACTTGAGGGGGTCTTTTGGCTGAACCCTGTGACCTAGGGGGCTGAAATTTGGTGAGGAGATGCGCGACACATACCCAGTGAAGTGTTTACAGTATCATAGGTGCAGACCTGACAGAAGTAAAGTTATTCACTTCCAAAGAAAAAAGTGATTTCAGGCATAGGGATTACAGATACGGTAACTGGGAATATTAACGGTCACTGAGAGTGGCAGTTGGCGGTTGCCTAGGCAACGGCACGTCCCTCAGCGCAAATCGATACAAAAAAGTTACACTCTGTGGAGAGAGGGTGTGGCGCTGCAAGTAATATGCTGCCTTAGTGTAGGCTTGACAGAAACAGCCTGGTAAACTTTAAAACGTCACAAGTCCACAGAGGAGAAAGCTAAGTGGACGATTCAAAATTCATGTCAAAGCACACATGCCCCACATTAAAATCAAATATTGTTTTACTTTCAAAATATAATTATTTTAAGCATAGGGATTTCGGATTCCCTTAGTCTGAATATCATTGGTCACTGAGATCAGCAGGTCACCGTTGTCAAGGCAACACAGATAAACTAGATGGACGAATAAATCAGTGTGCCGATACCTGTGTCTTCACCAATAGGGGCAGGCTGGGCAGAGGCACATCTCATAGATAGGTATTACGGACTGTCTCATTATGGACTCTAAAGCCGCATCCCCTATATAGGCATTACGGACTACCTCATTCTAGGTTCACAGGCCTGATGGCTGACTAGGCCTCAAACAAACATGAGGGGGCGTCACAGCAGAGCCCTACGAGCTAGGGCTCTGAAATTCGGCGTGCACATACTAGATATGAGTATCAATTAACCTGCCATGTTTCAAGAATGCAGCAGTCACAGAACATGTGTGGGGGCCATGTAGGTTTACATTTTAAATCCCTTTTAAGCGCTAAAGTGGCAGGTAACCTGAGGGGGTCCGGCAGCTGAACCGTGTGAGCTAGGGGCTTGAAATTTCACACAGATAAACTAGTTACAGGTATGAATAAGTGTGCCAAGTTTCATTAGCGCAGCTCTTACCACTCAGCCGCAGTGGGCTTTAGAGTTTGCTAACTTAGGCAATATATGCCAATGGGAAGAAATCAGACTAGGCCTCAAACGAAGCTGACCGGCCGCTACGGCCGAACCGTACGAGCTAGGGCTCTGAAATTCGGCCTGCTCATACTAGATATAAGTATGAATTGACGTGCCAAGTTTCAAGAAAGCAGCACATACAGAACAAGTTTGGGGGGCCATGTAGTTTTACATTTCAATTAGCTTTTAAGCGCTAATGTGGCGGGTAACCTGAGGGGGTCCTGCAGCTGAACCGTGTGGGCTAGGGGCTTGAGATTTCACACAGATAAACTAGTTGCATGTATGAATAAGTGTCCCAAGTTTCATTAGCACAGCTCTTACCACTCAGCCGCAGTGGGCTTTAGAGTTTGCCAAGTTAGGCAATGCAAGCGAATGGAGACATTAAAAACTAGGCCTCAAACGAAGCTGACCGGCCGCTACGGCCGAACCGTACGAGCTAGGGCTCTGAAATTCGGCGTGCTCATACTAGATACAAGTATGAATTGACGTGCCAAGTTTCAAGAAAGCAGCACATACAGGACAAGTTTGCGGGCCATGTAGGTATACATTTTAAATCGCTTTTAAGCGCTAAAGTGGCGGGTAACCTGAGGGGGTCCTGCAGCTGAACCGTGTGGGCTAGGGGCTTGAAATTTCACACAGATAAACTACTTACTGGTATGAATAAGTGTGCCAAGTTTCATTAGCGCAGCCCTTACCACTGAGCCGCAGTGGACCTTTAAATTTGCTAACATAGGCAATGTTAAGTCAATGGAGACATTAAAAACTAGGCCTCAAACGAAGCTGACCGGCCGCTACGGCCGAACCGTACGAGCTAGGGCTCTGAAATTCGGCGTGCTCATACTAGATACAAGTATGAATTGACGTGCCAAGTTTCAAGAAAGCAGCACATACAGGACAAGTTTGCGGGCCATGTAGGTATACATTTTAAATCGCTTTTAAGCGCTAAAGTGGCGGGTAACCTGAGGGGGTCCTGCAGCTGAACCGTGTGGGCTAGGGGCTTGAAATTTCACACAGATAAACTACTTACTGGTATGAATAAGTGTGCCAAGTTTCATTAGCGCAGCCCTTACCACTGAGCCGCAGTGGACCTTTAAATTTGCTAACATAGGCAATGTTAAGTCAATGGAGACATTAAAAACTAGGCCTCAAACGAAGCTGACCGGCCGCTACGGCCGAACCGTACGAGCTAGGGCTCTGAAATTCGGCGTGCTCATACTCGATATAAGTATGAATTGACCTGCCAAGTTTCAAGAAAGCAGCACATACATAACACGTTTGGGGGCCATGTACGTTTACATTTAAATCCCTTTTAGGCGCTCAAGCCGCATCCCCTATATAGGCATTACGGACTACCTCATTCTAGGTTCACAGGCCTGAGGGCTGACTAGGCCTCAAACAAACATGAGGGGGCGTCACGACGGAGCCCTACGAGCTGGGATTCTGAAATTCGGCACGCGTAAACTCGACGTGCGTCCGGACAAGCGTGCCGAGTTTCCAGAACGCAGCTCTTACAGAACAGTTTTAATCGACCCTCAGATTCAGCGAGGTCGGCAATGTTAAGTGAATGGAGGCACCGCGTATGTCATTTGAAGTGTAGGAGTGGCCTAGGAAGATGATTCAAAATGTTCCTGAGACTAGACAGTCTGCTCTTTAAATCACCCAATACATGTCCATTAAAATTATGCCTTCTTAATTAGATTCTAACAGGCTTTAAATGTGAGAGGCTGCATCTCTTTGACTAGGCCTCAAACTACCTTCAGGGGGCGCCACGGCGCAGCCGTATGAGCTAGGGGCCTGAGATTTGGCACGCATAAACTAGATATGTCTCTGGACAAGTGTGCCAAGTTTCATGACTCTAGATATGACAGAACAGTTTTTATTGGCCCTCAAAGTCAGTGAGGTCGCCAATGTTAAGTGAATGGAGGCACCCCACCTGTCATTTGACAGGCCCTAACTCCATGTAGGAGTGGCCTAGGAAGATGGTTCAAAGTGTTCCTGAAACTAGACCGTCTGCTCTGTAAATCACCCATAACATGTCTGTGTCGATTATGCTTCTTTAATTGATTAATTTAGCTTTCAATTCGGAGGAGCATATTTTGACTGCGATTTCCTCTGTCTGGCCAAAAAATGCCTGTGTGTGCCTAGACCCACAACCCCATACTGAAAGCTTGCTGCAGCTGAGAGGGGCCTCTCTTGGAAATCAGCTCATAACTGCAGTTCCCTTTGAGCTAGAGGACTGAAATTTGGGACAATGATAGGGGAGGATGGTCTGCACCAGTGACCCAAATTTGGGGGGTCTATGCCACACGGGATGGTTTTTATTAACCCTTTAGTGTCTGGTGGTCTCACGGCCGGCCCGTGTGAGCTAGAAGTCTGAAATTTGGCACACTGGAGCAAGGCAAATTGGGAAATCACGTACTGAACTTTTACGAGTGCAGCCCTCACCAAAGGCCCGCAAATCACACGAAGGCACCTGCACCCTCAGCCGTGTGATAGAGACGGCTGGATTTTCTCCTGCATACACTAGGGACATGGACAAACACACCTGTAAAGTTTCATGCATGTACACCTCATAGAAGAGTTTTTATTGGCCCTCAAAGTCAGTGAGGTCGCCAATGTTAAGTGAATGGAGGCACCCCACCTGTCATTTGACAGGCCATAACTCTGTGTAGCAGTGACCTAGGAAGACCGTTCAAAGTGTTCCTGAAACTAGACAGTATGCTCTTTAAATCACCCGATACATGTCTGTTACGATTATGCCTCCTTAATTTGATTACAGCCTGTCTTTTTATGGTGAGCGGCCGCATTTCTTCCGAATAGGCCTCAAACTGACCTAGAGGGGGGGTCACGGCCCATCCATACGAGCCAGCGGTCTGAAATTCGGCACGCACGTACTACGTATTTGTATGAACCAAAGTCCCGAGTTTCGTGAGCGCAGCTCTTAGAGAACATGTCTGCTGGACCTGTGAACTTACGTTTTAATAGGCCTTTAAGGGGAAAAGGGGCAAGGTCACTTGAGGGGGTCTTTTGGCTGAACCCTGTGACCTAGGGGGCTGAAATTTGGTGAGGAGATGCGCGACACATACCCAGTGAAGTGTTTACAGTATCATAGGTGCAGACCTGACAGAAGTAAAGTTATTCACTTCCAAAGAAAAAAGTGATTTCAGGCATAGGGATTACGGATACGGTAACTGGGAATATTAACGGTCACTGAGAGTGGCAGCTGGCGGTTGCCTAGGCAACGGCACGTCTCTCAGCGCAAATCGATACAAAAAAGTAACACTCTGTGGAGAGAGGGTGTGGCGCTGCAAGTAATATGCTGCCTTAGTGTAGGCTTGACAGAAACAGCCTGGTAAACTTTAAAACGTCACAAGTCCACAGAGGAGAAAGCTAAGTGGACGATTCAAAAATTCATGTCAAAGCACACATGCTCCACATTACAATCAAATATTGTTTTACTTTCAAAATATAATTATTTTAAGCATAGGGATTTCGGATTCCCTTAGTCTGAATGTCATTGGTCACTGAGATCAGCAGGTCACCGTTGTCTAGGCAACACAGATAAACTAGATGGATGAATAAATCAGTGTGCCGATACCTGTGTCTTCACCAATAGGGGCAGGCTGGGCAGGGGCACATCTCATAGATAGGTATTACGGACTGTCTCATTATGGACTCTTAAGCCGCATCCCCTATATAGGCATTACGGACTACCTCATTCTAGGTTCACAGGCCTGATGGCTGACTAGGCCTCAAACAAACATGAGGGGGCGTCACAGCAGAGCCCTACGAGCTAGGGGTCTGAGATTCGGCACGCATAAACTGGACGTATGTCCGGACAAGTTTGCCAAGTTTCAAGAATGCAGCAGTTACAGAACATGTGTGGGGGCCATGTAGGTTTACATTTTAAATCACTTTTAAGTGCTAAAGTGGCAGGTAACCTGAGGGGGTCCGGCAGCTGAACCGTGTGAGCTAGGGGCTTGAAATTTCACACAGATAAACTAGTTTCATGTATGAATAAGTGTGCCAAGTTTCATTAGCGCAGCCCTTACCACTTAGCCGCAGTGGGCTTTAGAATTTGCCAAGTTAGGCAATGCAAGCGAATGGAGACATTAAAAACTAGGCCTCAAACGAAGCTGACCGGCCGCTACGGCCGAACCGTACGAGCTAGGGCTCTGAAATTCGGCCTGCTCATACTAGATACAAGTATGAATTGACTTGCCAAGTTTCAAGAAAGCAGCACATACAGGACAAGTTTACGGGCCATGTAGGTATACATTTTAAATCGTTTTTAAGCGCTAAAGTGGCGGGTAACCTGAGGGGGTCCTGCAGCTGAACCGTGTAGGCTAGGGGCTTGAAATTTCACAGAGATAAACTAGTTGCAGGTATGAATAAGTGTGCCAAGTTTCATTAGCGCAGCCCTTACCACTCAGCCGCAGTGGGCTTTAGAGTTTGCTAACTTAGGCGACATATGCCAATGCGAAGACATGAGACTAGGCCTCAAACGAAGCTGACCGGCCGCTACGGCCGAACCGTACGAGCTAGGGCTCTGAAATTCGGCGTGCTCATACTAGATATAAGTATAAATTGACGTGCCAAGTTTCAAGAAAGCAGCACATACATAACACGTTTGGGGGCCATGTAGGTTTACATTTAAATCCCTTTTAGGCGCTCAAGCCGCATCCCCTATATAGGCATTACGGACTACCTCATTCTAGGTTCACAGGCCTGAGGGCTGACTAGGCCTCAAACACACATGAGGGGGCGTCGCGGCAGAGCCCTACGAGCTAGGGGTCTGAAATTCGGCACGCGTGAACTGGACGTGTGTCCGGACGAGCGTGCTGAGTTTCAAGAGTGCAGCTGTTACACAACACGTTTGAATCGACCCTCAGATTCAGCGAGGTCGGCAATGTTAAGTGAATGGAGGCACCGTGCATGTCATTTGACGTGTAGGAGAGGCCTAGGAAGACGATTCAAAGTGTTCCTGAAACTACACAGTCTGCTCTTTAAATCACCCAATACATGTCCATTAAAATTATGCCTTCTTAATTAGATTCTAACAGGTTTTAAATCTGAGAGGCTGCATCTCTTCGACTAGGCCTCAAACTACCTTCAGGGGGTGTCACGGCACGGCCGTAGGAGCTAGGGGTCTGAAATTTGGCAGGCGTAAACTAGATATGTCTCTGGACAAGTGTGCCAAGTTTCATGACTGAAGATATGACAGAACTGTTTTTATTGGCCCTCAAAGTCAGTGAGGTCGCCAATGTTAAGTGAATGGAGGCACCCCACCTGTCATTTGACAGGCCATAACTCCATGTAGGACTGGCCTAGGAAGATGGTTCAAAGTGTTCCTGAAACTAGACCGTCTGCTCTGTAAATCACCCATAACATGTCTGTGACGATTATGCTTCTTTAATTGATTAATTTAGCTTTCAAATCGAAGGAGCATATTTTGACTGCGATTTCCTCTGTCTGGCCAAAAAATGCCTGTGTGTGCCTAGACCCACAACCCCATACTGAAAGCTTGCTGCAGCCGAGAGGGGCCTCTCTTGGAAATCAGCTCATAACTGCAGTTTCCTTTGAGCTAGAGGACTGAAATTTGGGACAATGATAGGGGAGGGTGGTCTGCACCAGTGACCCAAATTTGGGGGGTCTATGCCACACGGGGTGGTTTTTATTAACCCTTTAGTGTCTGGTGGTCTCACGGCCGGCCCGTGTGAGCTAGAAGTCTGAAATTTGGCACACTGGAGCAAGGCAAATTGGGAAATCACGTACTGAACTTTTACGAGTGCAGCCCTCACCAAAGGCCCGCAAATCACACGAAGGCACCTGCACCCTCAGCCGTGTGATAGAGACGGCTGGATTTTCTCCTGCATACACTAGGGACATGGACAAACACACCTGTAAAGTTTCATGCATGTACACCTCATAGAAGAGTTTTTATTGGCCCTCAAAGTCAGTGAGGTCGCCAATGTTAAGTGAATGGAGGCACCCCACCTGTCATTTGACAGGCCATAACTCTGTGTAGCAGTGACCTAGGAAGACCGTTCAAAGTGTTCCTGAAACTAGACAGTATGCTCTTTAAATCACCCGATACATGTCTGTTACGATTATGCCTCCTTAATTTGATTACAGCCTGTCTTTTTATGGTGAGCGGCCGCATTTCTTCCGAATAGGCCTCAAACTGACCTAGAGGGGGGGTCACGGCCCATCCATACGAGCCAGCGGTCTGAAATTCGGCACGCACGTACTACGTATTTGTATGAACCCAAGTCCCGAGTTTCGTGACCGCAGCTCTTAGAGAACATGTCTGCTGGACCTGTGAACTTACGTTTTAATAGGCCTTTAAGGGGAAAAGGGGCAAGGTCACTTGAGGGGGTCTTTTGGCTGAACCCTGTGACCTAGGGGGCTGAAATTTGGTGAGGAGATGCGCGACACATACCCAGTGAAGTGTTTACAGTATCATAGGTGCAGACCTGACAGAAGTAAAGTTATTCACTTCCAAAGAAAAAAGTGATTTCAGGCATAGGGATTACGGATACGGTAACTGGGAATATTAACGGTCACTGAGAGTGGCAGCTGGCGGTTGCCTAGGCAACGGCACGTCTCTCAGCGCAAATCGATACAAAAAAGTAACACTCTGTGGAGAGAGGGTGTGGCGCTGCAAGTAATATGCTGCCTTAGTGTAGGCTTGACAGAAACAGCCTGGTAAACTTTAAAACGTCACAAGTCCACAGAGGAGAAAGCTAAGTGGACGATTCAAAAATTCATGTCAAAGCACACATGCTCCACATTACAATCAAATATTGTTTTACTTTCAAAATATAATTATTTTAAGCATAGGGATTTCGGATTCCCTTAGTCTGAATGTCATTGGTCACTGAGATCAGCAGGTCACCGTTGTCTAGGCAACACAGATAAACTAGATGGATGAATAAATCAGTGTGCCGATACCTGTGTCTTCACCAATAGGGGCAGGCTGGGCAGGGGCACATCTCATAGATAGGTATTACGGACTGTCTCATTATGGACTCTTAAGCCGCATCCCCTATATAGGCATTACGGACTACCTCATTCTAGGTTCACAGGCCTGGTGGCTGACTAGGCCTCAAACAAACATGAGGGGGCGTCACAGCAGAGCCCTACGAGCTAGGGGTCTGAGATTCGGCACGCATAAACTGGATGTATGTCCGGACAAGTTTGCCAAGTTTCAAGAATGCAGCAGTTACAGAACATGTGTGGGGGCCATGTAGGTTTACATTTTAAATCACTTTTAAGTGCTAAAGTGGCAGGTAACCTGAGGGGGTCCGGCAGCTGAACCGTGTGAGCTAGGGGCTTGAAATTTCACACAGATAAACTAGTTACAGGTATGAATAAGTGTGCCAAGTTTCATTAGCGCAGCCCTTACCACTTAGCCGCAGTGGGCTTTAGAATTTGCCAAGTTAGGCAATGCAGGCGAATGGAGACATTAAAAACTAGGCCTCAAACGAAGCTGACCGGCCGCTACGGCTGAACCGTACGAGCTAGGGCTCTGAAATTCGGCGTGCTCGTACTAGATATAAGTATGAATTGACTGGCCAAGTTTCAAGAATGCAGCACTCACAGAACACGTTTGTGGGCCATGTAGGTTTACATTTTAAATCGCTTTTAAGCGCTAAAGTGGCAGGTAACCTGAGGGGGTCCGGCAGCTGAACCGTGTGAGCTAGGGGCTTGAAATTTCACACAGATAAACTAGTTACAGGTATGAATAAGTGTGCCAAGTTTCATTAGCACAGCTCTTACCACTCAGCCGCAGTGGGCTTTAGAGTTTGCTAACTTTGGCGGTATATGCCAATGCGAAGAAATCAGACTAGGCCTCAAACGAAGCTGACCGGCCGCTACGGCCGAACCGTACGAGCTAGGGCTCTGAAATTCGGCGCACTCATACTAGATATAAGTATTAATTAACGTGCCAAGTTTCAAGAATGCAGCACTTACAGAACACGTTTGGAGGCCATGTAGGTTTACATTTTAATTAGCTACTGTTCGTTGCTGAGGCCGCATGTCATAGCTATAGGTAAAGTGCCCCCTACTGTTCATTGCTGAGGCCTCATCCCCTACATACACATGACGGATCCCCTACATAGATGTGACGGATCCCCTACTGCTCATTGCTGAGGCCGCATCCCCTACATAGACATGAGGTATTCCCTAAGGTTCATTGCTGAGGCCGCATCCCCTACATACACATGAGGGATTCCCTACTGCTTGCCGCTGAGGCCGCATCCCCTACATAGACATGAGGTATTCCCTAAGGTTCATTGCTGAGGCCGCACCTCCTACATACAGATGATGGATCACCTACTGTTTGTTGCTGTCATAATTAAGGATAACGTGCCCCCTACTGTTGATAGTTGAGGCTGCATCTTCTACATACAGATGACAGATCCCCTACTGTTCATTGCTGAGGCCGCATCCCCTACATACACATGAGGGATTCCCTACTGCTTGTTGCTGAGGCCGCATCCCCTACATAGACATGAGGTATTCCCTAAGGTTCATTGCTGAGGCCGCATCCCCTACATACACATGAGGGATTCCCTACTGCTTGTTGCTGAGGCCACATCCCCTACATAGGCATGAGTGATCCCCTAGGGTTCATTAATGAGGTCGCATCCCCTACATATGGATAACAGATTGCCTACCTTTTTGTGTTTCTTGTTCATTGGTCATGACAAAGTGAAAAATTGACAAAGTGTCAAAATGAGATTGTGAGAGATTACAGATTACCTAGGAAGACTGCTTCAGTTATATTACAGATATCCTCAAAAGTCTCCTAACAGTTGTTACAGATTACATCAATATGGTAACCCTAGGCCAGATTTCCTAACGGTCATTACAGATTGCATCAATAGGCTAACCCTAGGCCAGGTCCCCTAACAGTTATTACGGCTTACATCAACAGGCTAACCCTAGGCCAGATTCTCTAACAGTTATTACGGATTGCATCAATATGGTACCCCTAGGCCAGAGTCCCTAACAGTTATTACGGATTGCATCAATAGGCTAACCCTAGGCCTGATTCCCTAACAGTTATTACGGATTGCATCAATAGGCTAACCGTAGGCAAGATGTCACAAGAGGTATTATTTGGACTTATGCAACAGATATCTTAACAGTCATTACGGATTGCATCAATAGGCTAACCCTAGGCCAGATATCATAACAGTTATTACAGATTGCATCAATAGGCTAACCCTAGGCCAGATATCATAACAGTTATTACGGATTGCATCAATTGGCTAACCCTAGGCCAGATATCCTAATAGTTATTACAGATTGCATCAATAGGCTAACCCTAGGCCAGATTCCCTAACAGTTATTACGGATTGCATCAATAGGCTAACCCTAGGCCAGATATCCTAACAGTTATTACGGATTGCATCAATAGGCTAACCCTAGGCCAAATGTCACAACAGGTATTATTTGGACATGCAACAGATATTGTAACAGTTATTACGGATTGCATCAATAGGCTAACCCTAGGCCAGATATCATAACAGTTATTACGGATTGCATCAATTGGCTAACCCTAGGCCAGATATCTTAACAGTTATTACAGATTGCATCAATAGGCTAACCCTAGGCCAGATTCCCTAACAGTTATTACGGATTGCATCAATAGGCTAACCCTAGGCCAGACCCCCTAAGAGTTATTATGGATTGCATCAATAGGCTAACCCTAGGCCAGATGCCCTAACAGTTATTACGGATTGCATCAATAGGCTAACCCTAGGCCACATGTCACAACAGGTATTATTTGGACATGCAACAGAAATCCTAACAGATATTACGAATTGCATCAATAGGCTAACCCTAGGCCAAATGTCACAACAGGTATTATTTGGACATGCAACAGACATTGTAACAGTTATTACGGATTGCATCAATAGGCTAACCCTATGCCAGATATCATAACAGTTATTACGGATTGCATCAATTGGCTAACCCTAGGCCAGATATCCTAACAGTTATTACAGATTGCATCAATAGGCTAACCCTAGGCCAGATTCCCTAACAGTTATTACGGATTGCATCAATAGGCTAACCCTAGGCCAGACCCCCTAACAGTTATTATGGATTGCATCAATAGGCTAACCCTAGGCCAGATTCCCTAACAGTTATTACGGATTGCATCAATAGGCTAACCCTAGGCCAGATGTCACAACAGGTATTATTTGGACATGCAACAGATATTGTAACAGTTATTACGGATTGCATCAATAGGCTAACCCTAGGCCAGATATCCTAACAGTTATTACGGATTGCATCAATAGGCTAACCCTAGGCCAGATTTCCTAACAGATATTACGAATTGCATCAATAGGCTAACCCTAGGCCGGATTGCCTAAGAGTTATTACGAATTGCATCAATAGGCTAACCCTAGGCCAGATATCCTAACAGTTATTACGGATTGCATCAATAGGCTAACCCTAGGCCTGATTCCCTAACAGTTATTACGGATTGCATCAATAGGCTAACCCTAGGCCGGATTGCCTAAGAGTTATTACGAATTGCATCAATAGGCTAACCCTAGGCCAGATATCCTAACAGTTATTACAGATTGCATCAATAGGCTAACCCTAGGCCAGATTCCCTAACAGTTATTACGGATTGCATCAATAGGCTAACCCTAGGCCACATGTCACAACAGGTATTATTTGGACATGCAACAGATATTGTAACAGTTATTACGGATTGCATCAATAGGCTAACCCTAGGCCAGATATCCTAACAGTTATTACGGATTGCATCAATAGGCTAACCCTAGGCCAGATTTCCTAACAGATATTACGAATTGCATCAATAGGCTAACCCTAGGCCGGATTCCCTAAGAGTTATTACGAATTGCATCAATAGGCTAACCCTAGGCCAGATATCCTAACAGTTATTACGGATTGCATCAATAGGCTAACCCTAGGCCTGATTCCCTAACAGTTATTACGGATTGCATCAATAGGCTAACCGTAGGCAAGATGTCACAAGAGGTATTATTTGGACTTATGCAACAGATATCTTAACAGTCATTACGGATTGCATCAATAGGCTAACCCTAGGCCAGATTCTCTAACAGTTATTACAGATTGCATCAATAGGCTAACCCTAGGCCTGATTCCCTAACAGTTATTACGGATTGCATCAATAGGCTAACCCTAGGCCAGATATCCTAACAGTTATTACGGATTGCATCAATAGGCTAACCCTAGGCCAGACCCCCTAAGAGTTATTACGGATTGCATCAATATGGTAACCCTAGGCCAGATTCCCTAACAGTTATTACGGATTGCATCAATAGGCTAACCCTAGGCCAGATGTCACAACAGGTATTATTTGGACATGCAACAGATATTGTAACAGTTATTACGGATTGCATCAATAGGCTAACCCTAGGCCAGATATCCTAACAGTTATTACGGATTGCATCAATAGGCTAACCCTAGGCCAGATTTCCTAACAGATATTACGAATTGCATCAATAGGCTAACCCTAGGCCGGATTCCCTAAGAGTTATTACGAATTGCATCAATAGGCTAACCCTAGGCCAGATATCCTAACAGTTATTACGGATTGCATCAATAGGCTAACCCTAGGCCAGACCCCCTAAGAGTTATAATGGATTGCATCAATAGGCTAACCCTAGGCCAGATTCCCTAACAGTTATTACAGATTGCATCAATAGGCTAACCCTAGGCCAGATGTCACAACAGGTATTATTTGGACATGCAACAGATATTGTAACAGTTATTACGGATTGCATCAATAGGCTAACCCTAGGCCAGATATCCTAACAGTTATTACGGATTGCATCAATAGGCTAACCCTAGGCCAGATTTCCTAACAGATATTACGAATTGCATCAATAGGCTAACCCTAGGCCAGATTCCCTAACAGTTATTACGGATTGCATCAATAGGCTAACCCTAGGCCAGATGTCACAACAGGTATTATTTGGACATGCAACAGATATTGTAACAGTTATTACGGATTGCATCAATAGGCTAACCCTAGGCCAGATATCCTAACAGTTATTACGGATTGCATCAATAGGCTAACCCTAGGCCAGATTTCCTAACAGATATTACGAATTGCATCAATAGGCTAACCCTAGGCCGGATTGCCTAAGAGTTATTACGAATTGCATCAATAGGCTAACCCTAGGCCAGATATCCTAACAGTTATTACGGATTGCATCAATAGGCTAACCCTAGGCCTGATTCCCTAACAGTTATTACGGATTGCATCAATAGGCTAACCCTAGGCCAGATGTCACAAGAGGTATTATTTGGACATGCAACAGATATTGTAACAGTTATTATGGATTGCATCAATAGGCTAACCCTAGGCCAGATATCCTAACAGTTATTACGGATTGCATCAATAGGCTAACCCTAGGCCAGATTTCCTAACAGATATTACGAATTGCATCAATAGGCTAACCCTAGGCCGGATTGCCTAAGAGTTATTACGAATTGCATCAATAGGCTAACCCTAGGCCAGATATCCTAACAGTTATTACAGATTGCATCAATAGGCTAACCCTAGGCCAGATTCCCTAACAGT
Organism: Paramormyrops kingsleyae; assembly: GCF_048594095.1. Lineage (NCBI taxonomy): Eukaryota > Metazoa > Chordata > Actinopteri > Osteoglossiformes > Mormyridae > Paramormyrops > Paramormyrops kingsleyae. The sequence continues at coordinate 47,090 of NW_027326064.1, forward strand.
TATTACGGATTGCATCAATAGGCTAACCCTAGGCCACATGTCACAACAGGTATTATTTGGACATGCAACAGATATTGTAACAGTTATTACGGATTGCATCAATAGGCTAACCCTAGGCCAGATATCCTAACAGTTATTACGGATTGCATCAATAGGCTAACCCTAGGCCAGATTTCCTAACAGATATTACGAATTGCATCAATAGGCTAACCCTAGGCCGGATTCCCTAAGAGTTATTACGAATTGCATCAATAGGCTAACCCTAGGCCAGATATCCTAACAGTTATTACGGATTGCATCAATAGGCTAACCCTAGGCCTGATTCCCTAACAGTTATTACGGATTGCATCAATAGGCTAACCGTAGGCAAGATGTCACAAGAGGTATTATTTGGACTTATGCAATAGATATCTTAACAGTCATTACGGATTGCATCAATAGGCTAACCCTAGGCCAGATTCTCTAACAGTTATTACAGATTGCATCAATAGGCTAACCCTAGGCCTGATTCCCTAACAGTTATTACGGATTGCATCAATAGGCTAACCCTAGGCCAGATATCCTAACAGTTATTACGGATTGCATCAATAGGCTAACCCTAGGCCAGACCCCCTAAGAGTTATTACGGATTGCATCAATATGGTAACCCTAGGCCAGATTCCCTAACAGTTATTACGGATTGCATCAATAGGCTAACCCTAGGCCAGATGTCACAACAGGTATTATTTGGACATGCAACAGATATTGTAACAGTTATTACGGATTGCATCAATAGGCTAACCCTAGGCCAGATATCGTAACAGTTATTACGGATTGCATAAATAGGCTAACCCTAGGCCAGATATCATAACAGTTATTACGGATTGCATCAATAGGCTAACCCTAGGCCTGATTCCCTAACAGTTATTACGGATTGCATCAATAGGCTAACCCTAGGCCAGATGTCACAAGAGGTATTATTTGGACATGCAACAGATATTGTAACAGTTATTACGGATTGCATCAATAGGCTAACCCTAGGCCAGATATCCTAACAGTTATTACGGATTGCATCAATAGGCTATCCCTAGGCCAGATTTCCTAACAGATATTACGAATTGCATCAATAGGCTAACCCTAGGCCGGATTCCCTAAGAGTTATTACGAATTGCATCAATAGGCTAACCCTAGGCCAGATATCCTAACAGTTATTACGGATTGCATCAATAGGCTAACCCTAGGCCAGACCCCCTAAGAGTTATAATGGATTGCATCAATAGGCTAACCCTAGGCCAGATTCCCTAACAGTTATTACGGATTGCATCAATAGGCTAACCCTAGGCCAGATGTCACAACAGGTATTATTTGGACATGCAACAGATATTGTAACAGTTATTACGGATTGCATCAATAGGCTAACCCTAGGCCAGATATCCTAACAGTTATTACGGATTGCATCAATAGGCTAACCCTAGGCCAGATTTCCTAACAGATATTACGAATTGCATCAATAGGCTAACCCTAGGCCGGATTCCCTAAGAGTTATTACGAATTGCATCAATAGGCTAACCCTAGGCCAGATATCCTAACAGTTATTACGGATTGCATCAATAGGCTAACCCTAGGCCTGATTCCCTAACAGTTATTACGGATTGCATCAATAGGCTAACCCTAGGCCAGATTTCCTAACAGATATTACGAATTGCATCAATAGGCTAACCCTAGGCCGGATTCCCTAAGAGTTATTACGAATTGCATCAATAGGCTAACCCTAGGCCAGATATCCTAACAGTTATTACGGATTGCATCAATAGGCTAACCCTAGGCCTGATTCCCTAACAGTTATTACGGATTGCATCAATAGGCTAACCCTAGGCCAGATGTCACAAGAGGTATTATTTGGACATGCAACAGATATTGTAACAGTTATTACGGATTGCATCAATAGGCTAACCCTAGGCCAGATATCCTAACAGTTATTACGGATTGCATCAATAGGCTAACCCTAGGCCAGATTTCCTAACAGATATTACGAATTGCATCAATAGGCTAACCCTAGGCCGGATTCCCTAAGAGTTATTACGAATTACATCAATAGGCTAACCCTAGGCCAGATATCCTAACAGTTATTACAGATTGCATCAATAGGCTAACCCTAGGCCAGATTCCCTAACAGTTATTACGGATTGCATCAATAGGCTAACCCTAGGCCAGATGTCACAACAGGTATTATTTGGACATGCAACAGATATTGTAACAGTTATTACGGATTGCATCAATAGGCTAACCCTAGGCCAGATATCCTAACAGTTATTACGGATTGCATCAATAGGCTAACCCTAGGCCTGATTCCCTAACAGTTATTACGGATTGCATCAATAGGCTAACCCTAGGCCAGATGTCACAACAGGTATTATTTGGACATGCAACAGATATTGTAACAGTTATTACGGATTGCATCAATAGGCTAACCCTAGGCCAGATATCCTAACAGTTATTACGGATTGCATCAATAGGCTAACCCTAGGCCAGATATCCTAACAGTTATTACGGATTGCATCAATAGGCTAACCCTAGGCCTGATTCCCTAACAGTTATTACGGATTGCATCAATAGGCTAACCCTAGGCCAGATGTCACAAGAGGTATTATTTGGACATGCAACAGATATTGTAACAGTTATTACGGATTGCATCAATAGGCTAACCCTAGGCCAGATATCCTAACAGTTATTATGGATTGCATCAATAGGCTAACCCTAGGCCAGATTTCCTAACAGATATTACGAATTGCATCAATAGGCTAACCCTAGGCCGGATTCCCTAAGAGTTATTACGAATTGCATCAATAGGCTAACCCTAGGCCAGATATCCTAACAGTTATTACGGATTGCATCAATAGGCTAACCCTAGGCCAGATGCCCTAACAGTTATTACGGATTGCATCAATAGGCTAACCCTAGGCCACATGTCACAACAGGTATTATTTGGACATGCAACAGAAATCCTAACAGATATTACGAATTGCATCAATAGGCTAACCCTAGGCCAAATGTCACAACAGGTATTATTTGGACATGCAACAGATATTGTAACAGTTATTACGGATTGCATCAATAGGCTAACCCTAGGCCAGATATCCTAACAGTTATTACGGATTGCATCAATAGGCTAACCCTAGGCCAGATTTCCTAACAGATATTACGAATTGCATCAATAGGCTAACCCTAGGCCGGATTCCCTAAGAGTTATTACGAATTGCATCAATAGGCTAACCCTAGGCCAGATATCCTAACAGTTATTACAGATTGCATCAATAGGCTAACCCTAGGCCAGATTCCCTAACAGTTATTACGGATTGCATCAATAGGCTAACCCTAGGCCAGATGTCACAACAGGTATTATTTGGACATGCAACAGATATTGTAACAGTTATTACGGATTGCATCAATAGGCTAACCCTAGGCCAGATATCCTAACAGTTATTACGGATTGCATCAATAGGCTAACCCTAGGCCAGATTTCCTAACAGATATTACGAATTGCATCAATAGGCTAACCCTAGGCCGGATTCCCTAAGAGTTATTACGAATTGCATCAATAGGCTAACCCTAGGCCAGATATCCTAACAGTTATTACGGATTGCATCAATAGGCTAACCCTAGGCCTGATTCCCTAACAGTTATTACGGATTGCATCAATAGGCTAAGCCTAGGCCAGATGTCACAACAGGTATTATTTGGACATGCAACAGATATTGTAACAGTTATTACGGATTGCATCAAAAGGCTAACCCTAGGCCAGATATCATAACAGTTATTACGGATTGCATCAATTGGCTAACCCTAGGCCAGATATCCTAACAGTTATTACAGATTGCATCAATAGGCTAACCCTAGGCCAGATTCCCTAACAGTTATTACGGATTGCATCAATAGGCTAACCCTAGGCCAGACCCCCTAAGAGTTATTATGGATTGCATCAATAGGCTAACCCTAGGCCAGATGCCCTAACAGTTATTACGGATTGCATCAATAGGCTAACCCTAGGCCACATGTCACAACAGGTATTATTTGGACATGCAACAGAAATCCTAACAGATATTACGAATTGCATCAATAGGCTAACCCTAGGCCAAATGTCACAACAGGTATTATTTGGACATGCAACAGATATTGTAACAGTTATTACGGATTGCATCAATAGGCTAACCCTAGGCCAGATATCATAACAGTTATTACGGATTGCATCAATTGGCTAACCCTAGGCCAGATATCCTAACAGTTATTACAGATTGCATCAATAGGCTAACCCTAGGCCAGACCCCCTAAGAGTTATTATGGATTGCATCAATAGGCTAACCCTAGGCCAGATTCCCTAACAGTTATTACAGATTGCATCAATAGGCTAACCCTAGGCCAGATGTCACAACAGGTACTATTTGGACATGCAACAGATATTGTAACAGTTATTACGGATTGCATCAATAGGCTAACCCTAGGCCAGATATCCTAACAGTTATTACGGATTGCATCAATAGGCTAACCCTAGGCCAGATTTCCTAACAGATATTACGAATTGCATCAATAGGCTAACCCTAGGCCGGATTCCCTAAGAGTTATTACGAATTGCATCAATAGGCTAACCCTAGGCCAGATATCCTAACAGTTATTACGGATTGCATCAATAGGCTAACCCTAGGCCTGATTCCCTAACAGTTATTACGGATTGCATCAATAGGCTAACCCTAGGCCACATGTCACAACAGGTATTATTTGGACATGCAACAGAAATTCTAACAGATATTACGAATTGCATCAATAGGCTAACCCTAGGCCAAATGTCACAACAGGTATTATTTGGACATGCAACAGATATTGTAACAGTTATTACGGATTGCATCAATAGGCTAACCCTAGGCCAGATATCCTAACAGTTATTACGGATTGCATCAATAGGCTAACCCTAGGCCAGATTTCCTAACAGATATTACGAATTGCATCAATAGGCTAACCCTAGGCCGGATTCCCTAAGAGTTATTACGAATTGCATCAATAGGCTAACCCTAGGCCAGATATCCTAACAGTTATTACAGATTGCATCAATAGGCTAACCCTAGGCCAGATTCCCTAACAGTTATTACGGATTGCATCAATAGGCTAACCCTAGGCCAGATGTCACAACAGGTATTATTTGGACATGCAACAGATATTGTAACAGTTATTACGGATTGCATCAATAGGCTAACCCTAGGCCAGATATCCTAACAGTTATTACGGATTGCATCAATAGGCTAACCCTAGGCCAGATTTCCTAACAGATATTACGAATTGCATCAATAGGCTAACCCTAGGCCGGATTCCCTAAGAGTTATTACGAATTGCATCAATAGGCTAACCCTAGGCCAGATATCCTAACAGTTATTACGGATTGCATCAATAGGCTAACCCTAGGCCTGATTCCCTAACAGTTATTACGGATTGCATCAATAGGCTAAGCCTAGGCCAGATGTCACAACAGGTATTATTTGGACATGCAACAGATATTGTAACAGTTATTACGGATTGCATCAATAGGCTAACCCTAGGCCAGATATCCTAACAGTTATTACGGATTGCATCAATAGGCTAACCCTAGGCCAGATTCCCTAACAGTTATTACGGATTGCATCAATAGGCTAACCCTAGGCCAAATGTCACAACAGGTATTATTTGGACATGCAACAGATATTGTAACAGTTATTACGGATTGCATCAATAGGCTAACCCTAGGCCAGATATCATAACAGTTATTACGGATTGCATCAATTGGCTAACCCTAGGCCAGATATCCTAACAGTTATTACAGATTGCATCAATAGGCTAACCCTAGGCCAGATTCCCTAACAGTTATTACGGATTGCATCAATAGGCTAACCCTAGGCCAGACCCCCTAAGAGTTATTATGGATTGCATCAATAGGCTAACCCTAGGCCAGATTCCCTAACAGTTATTACAGATTGCATCAATAGGCTAACCCTAGGCCAGATGTCACAACAGGTATTATTTGGACATGCAACAGATATTGTAACAGTTATTACGGATTGCATCAATAGGCTAACCCTAGGCCAGATATCCTAACAGTTATTACGGATTGCATCAATAGGCTAACCCTAGGCCAGATTTCCTAACAGATATTACGAATTGCATCAATAGGCTAACCCTAGGCCGGATTCCCTAAGAGTTATTACGGATTGCATGAATATGGCAACCCTAGGCCAGATTCCATAACAGTTATTACGGATTGCATCAATAGGCTAACCCTAGGCCAGATTCCCTAACAGTTATTATGGATTGCATCAATAGGCTAACCTTAGCCCAGGTTATATTTGTACTGATGCGACAGATGTCCTAACAGTTATTACCAATTACATCAATATGGTAACCATAGGCCAGATGTTATAACAGTTATTACAGATTATATCAATATGGTAACCCTAGGCCATATAGATTTCGGCGTTTTGCGTCCCAGTTCCCTAGGCAATGTTACGCATTTCTTAAACAAGGTAACCCTAGGCCAGATTTTAGAATAGGTATTATGTTCAGCCAGAAGTCCTGTATCATATTACAGATAACCTAAACCAGAACACCTACGGATCCAGTGTAGTGAAGGTAGTAAAGCTGTAATCATTAATTGCCAATTCCCTATTCTTGATTGCAGATTACATAATTAGGCTAACCCTAGGCCAGATTTTAGAATAGGCATTATGTACGTACAGAAGTCCTATATCATATTACAGATAACCTAAACCAGAACACCTAAGGATCCATTGTAGTGAAGGTAGTAAAGCTGTAATCATTAATTGCCAATTCCCTATTCTTGATTGCAGATTACATAATTAGGCTAACCCTAGGCCAGATTTTAGAATAGGCATTATGTACGTACAGAAGTCCTATATCATATTACAGATAACCTAAACCAGAACACCTACGGATCCATTGTAGTGAAGGTAGTAAAGCTGTAATCATTAATTGCCAATTCCCTATTCTTGATTGCAGATTACATAATTAGGCTAACCCTAGGCCAGATTTTAGAATAGGCATTATGTACGTACAGAAGTCCTATATCATATTACAGATAACCTAAACCAGAACACCTACGGATCCATTGTAGTGAAGGTAGTAAAGCTGTAATCATTTATTGCCAATTCCCTATTCTTAATTGCAGATTATATAATTAGGCTAACCCTAGGCCAGATTTTAAAATAGGCTTTATGTACGGACAGAAGTCCTATATCATATTACAGATAACCTAAACCAGAACACCTATGGATCCACTGTAGTGAAGGTAGTGAAGCTGTAACCAGAAAATCCCAATTCCCTATTCTTAATTGCAGAATACATAAGTAGGCTGACCGAGGCCATATAGATTTCGGCGTTTTGCGTCCCAGTTCCCTAGCATTATTACGCATTTGTTAAAGAAGGTAACCCTAGGCCAGATTTTAGAATAGGTATTATGCACGGCCAGAAGTCCTGTATCATATTACAGATACCCTAAACCAGAATACCTATAGATCGAGTGTAGTGAAGGTAGTGAAGCTGTAACTAATAATAAAGATTCAGTTCCTTGTCCTAGGGTGACATCAAGTGGTCAAACGGTGGTACTTCAGCCACTAACCTAAAAAAGTAGGGATTACGGCCGGAATTATAGGTATGGTGGCCTGGACCGTTAGGGAGGCCGTAATATTTAGCTATGGTTAGGGCCAGGGCACTAATTAGGGTTAGGGTTAGGGTTAGGGTTAGGGTTAGGGTTAGGAGCCTGTCCAGAATACCTATTATTTTTTCCGCATTTTGTAAAAAAAATGTATGGGACGGGTTTTTTTCCTGGCCTGTATTAAGTTTTATGGCCTGAATTTAGGAAACCTGGCCTCGTCAATGGGAAAATCCCATACGTTCGAAAAGCCAGGATACCTATAATTCATTAGAAGGACGTAATTCCTATTACGTAGTAACTGTTTTTGTACTGCAGGTGGCAGTATTTATTTTTTAAAAATATATTACGGATTACCTAAGTCTCATTATCTCAGGCCTATCTCAGACATATATATTACGGCTTCTATAATTCAGTAATAAGGTTTGTAGTAGCTTAACATAGGCTAATGTCACAGCCCGTTTTACATGGCCAAAATTGTTTTTTGATCAAGTTTTTAAAGTATATTGTGTTTTTTCTGTCTGTACATCACATATATATGTAGGCAGGCATAGCCAGATGTATTTGTGCATTTACTTTTTTGTTTTTAATCTTTATTGTCTATTATCTTTAATCGATGTAGCTAACGTTTTATCATTTAGTTATGCTTAGGGAGGCCGTAATAAATAATATATATTGTGCACTTTATTGCTCAAGCTGCAGTACCTTTGTCTTCACCAACAGAGGGCAGACTGAGCTATTGGTCTCTATGGCATAGGTAGTAAAGCCTGATTATGTATGTATCATGGACTACCACAGTAGTCATTATACTTAGTGTTATAGCTGTGAAAAAAGTGACATCTTAGCATTTAGTTATACATAGGGAGGCCGTAATAAGTAATATATATTCTGCACTTTATTGCTCAAGCTGCAGTACCTTTGTCTTGACCAACAGAGGGCAGACTGAGCTATTGGTCTCTATGGCATAGGTAGTAAAGCCGGATTGTATATTTATCATGGACTACCACAGTAGTCATTATACTTAGTGTTATAGCTGTCAAAAAAGTGACATCTTATCATTTAGTTATACATAGGGAGGCCGTAATAAGTAATATATATTGCGCACTTTATTGCTCAAGCTGCAGTACCTTTGTCTTCACCAACAGAGGGCAGACTGAGCTATTGGTCTCTATGGTATAGGCAGTAAAGCCGGATTATATAGGTATGGTAGTAAGGCCGGATCCTGTATTTATCGTGGACTACCACAGTAGTCATTATACTTAGTGTTATAGCTGTCAAAAAAGTGACAGCTCGTTTTACATGACCAAAAGTGTTTTTTGATCAACTGTTTTAAGTATGTTGTGTTTTTTATGTCTGTACATTACATATGCATGTATGCAGGCATAGCCAGATGTATTTGTGCATTTATTTTTTTGTTTTTAATCTTTATTGTCTATTATCTTTATTCGATGTCGCTAACTTTTTAGCATTTAGTTATACATATGGAGGCCGTAATAAATGATATATATTGCGCACTTTATTGCTCAAGCTGCAGTACCTTTGTCTTCACCAACAGAGGGCAGACTGAGCTATTGGTCTCTATGGTATAGGCAGTAAAGCCGGATTATATAGGTATGGTAGTAAGGCCGGATCCTGTATTTATCGTGGACTACCACAGTAGTCATTATACTTAGTGTTATAGCTGTCAAAAAAGTGACAGCTCGTTTTACATGACCAAAAGTGTTTTTTGATCAACTGTTTTAAGTATGTTGTGTTTTTTATGTCTGTACATTACATATGCATGTATGCAGGCATAGCCAGATGTATTTGTGCATTTATTTTTTTGTTTTTAATCTTTATTGTCTATTATCTTTATTCGATGTCGCTAACTTTTTAGCATTTAGTTATACATATGGAGGCCGTAATAAATGATATATATTGCGCACTTTATTGTTCAAGCTGCAGTACCTATGTCTTCACCAGTGGGGGCAGGATGACCTAATGCTCAGTTTGGGTAGGAAAGCCAGATCATATACGTATCATGGACTATCATACTATAGAGATATACATATGTTACGGACTTTATCGCTCAAGCTGCAGTACCTATGTCTTCACCAGTGGGGGCAGGCTGACCTAATGCTCATTATGCGTAGGAAAGCCAGATCATATACGTATCATGGACTATCATACTACAGAGATATATATATATATTACGGACTATATTGCTCAAGCTGCAGTACCTGTGTCTTCACCAACAGAGGGCAGACTTACCTATTGTTCCCTATGACATAGTTAGTAAGGCCGGATTATATAATTGTGGCAGTAAAGCCGGATCATATACTTATCATGGACTATCATACAATAAAGATATATATATATTACAGACTTTATTGCTCAAGCTGCAGTACCTATGTCTTCACCAGTGGGGGCAGGCTGACCTAATGCTCATTATGCGTAGGAAAGCCAGATCATATACGTATCATGGACTATCATACTATAGAGATATACATATGTTACGGACTTTATCGCTCAAGCTGCAGTACCTATGTCTTCACCAGTGGGGGCAGGCTGACCTAATGCTCATTATGCGTAGGAAAGCCAGATCATATACGTATCATGGACTATCATACTACAGAGATATATATATATATTACGGACTATATTGCTCAAGCTGCAGTACCTGTGTCTTCACCAACAGAGGGCAGACTTACCTATTGTTCCCTATGACATAGTTAGTAAGGCCGGATTATATAATTGTGGCAGTAAAGCCGGATCATATACTTATCATGGACTATCATACAATAAAGATATATATATATTACAGACTTTATTGCTCAAGCTGCAGTACCTATGTCTTCACCAGTGGGGGCAGGCTGACCTAATGCTCAGTATGGGTAGTAAAGCCAGATCCTATACGTATCATGGACTATCATACTATAGAGATATATATATGTTACGAACTTTATTGCTCAAGCTGCAGTACCTATGTCTTCACCAGTGGGGGCAGGCCGACCTAATGCTCAGTTTGGGTAGGAAAGCCAGATCCTATACGTATCATGGACTATCATACTATAGAGATATATATATATATATTACGGACTATATTGCTCAAGCTGCAGTACCTGTGTCTTCACCAACAGAGGGCAGACTTACCTATTGTTCCCAATGACATAGGTAGTAAAGCCGGATTATATAATTGTGGTAGTAAAGCCGGATCATATACTTATCATGGACTATCATACAATAGAGATATATATATATATTACAGACTTTATTGCTCAAGCTGCAGTACCTATGTCTTCACCAGTGGGGGCAGGCTGACCTAATGCTCAGTATGGGTAGTAAAGCCAGATCCTATACGTATCATGGATTATCATACTATAGAGATATATATATGTTATGGACTTTATCGCTCAAGCTGCAGTACCTATGTCTTCACCAGTGGGGGCAGGCTGATCTAATGCTCAGTATGGGTAGTAAAGCCAGATCCTATACGTATCATGGACTATCATACTATAGAGATATATATATGTTACAGACTTTATCGCTCAAGCTGCAGTACCTATGTCTTCACCAGTGGGGGCAGGCTGACCTAATGCTCAGTATGGGTAGTAAAGCTAGATCCTATACGTATCATGGACTATCATACTATAGAGATATACATATGTTACGGACTTTATCGCTCAAGCTGCAGTACCTATGTCTTCACCAGTGGGGGCAGGCTGACCTAATGCTCAGTATTGGTAGTAAAGCCAGATCCTATACGTATCGTGGACTATCATACTATAGAGATACATATATATTACGGACTTTATTGCTCAAGCTGCAGTACCTGTGTCTTCACCAACAGAGGGCAGACTTACCTATTGTTCCTTATGACATAGCTAGTAAGGCCGGATTATATACTTATGGTAGTAAAGCTGGATCATATACTTATCATGGACTACCACAGTAGGAATTATACTTAGTGTTTGACCTGTCAAAAAAGTGACAGCTCGTTTTGCATGACCAAAAGTGTTTTTTGATCAACTGTTTTAAGTATGTTGTGTTTTTTATGTCTATACATTACATATGTATGTATGCAGGCATAGCCAGGTATATTTCTCCATGTATTTTTTTGTTTTTAATCTTTATTGTCTATTATCTTTAATCGATGTCGCTAACTTTTTAGCATTTATTTATACTTAAGGAGGCCGTAATGAATGATATATATTGTGCACTTTATTGCTCAAGCTGCAGTACCTATGTCTTCACCAGTGGGGGCAGGCTGACCTAATGCTAAGTATGGGTAGTAAAGCCAGATCCTATACGTATCGTGGACTATCATACTATAGAGATATATATATATTACGGACTTTATTGCTCAAGCTGCAGTACCTACGTCTTCACCAGTGGGGGCAGGCTGACCTAATGCTCAGTATGTGTAGTAAAGCCAGATTCTATACGTATCGTGGACTATCATACTATAGATATATATATTATGGACTTTATCGCTCAAGCTGCAGTACCTTTGTCTTCACCAGTGGGGGCAGGCTGACCTAATGCTCAGTATGGGTAGTAAAGCCAGATCCTATACGTATCATGGACTATCATACGATAGAGATATATATATGTTCCGGACTTTATCGCTCAAACTGCAGTACCTGTCTTCTCCAGTGGGGGCAGGCTAGTAAAGCCAGATTCTATACGTATCATGGACTATCATACTATAGAGATACATATATATTACGGACTTTATTGCTCAAGCTGCAGTACCTATGTCTTCACAAGTGGGGGCAGGCTGATCTAATGCTCAGTATGTGTAGTAAAGCCAGATCCTATACGTATCGTGGACTATCATACTATAGATATATATATTATGGACTTTATCGCTCAAGCTGCAGTACCTATGTCTTCACCAGTGGGGGCAGGCTGACCTAATGCTCAGTATGGGTAGTAAAGCCAGATCCTATACGTATCATGGACTATCATACGATAGAGATATATATATGTTCCGGACTTTATCGCTCAAGCTGCAGTACCTGTCTTCACCAGTGGGGGCAGGCTGACCTAATGCTCAGTATGGGTAGTAAAGCCAGATCCTATACGTATCATGGACTATCATACTATAGAGATATATATATGTTCCGGACTTTATCGCTCAAGCTGCAGTACCTATGTCTTCACCAGTGGGGGCAGGCTGACCTAATGCTCAGTATGGGTAGTAAAGCCAGATCCTATACGTATCATGGACTATCATACTATAGAGATATATATATGTTCCGGACTTTATCGCTCAAGCTGCAGTACCTGTCTTCACCAGTGGGGGCAGGCTAGTAAAGCCATATCCTATACGTATCGTGGACTATCATACTATAGAGATATATATATATTACGGACTTTATTGCTCAAGCTGCAGTACCTGTGTTTTCACCAATAGGGGCAGGCTGGGCAGGGGCACATCTCATAGATATTACGTACTGTCTCATTATGGACTCTAAAGCCGCATCCCCTATATAGGTATTACAGACCACCTCATTCTAGGTTCACAGGCCTGATGGCTGACTAGGCCTCAAACAAACATGAGGGGGCGTCACAGCAGAGCCCTACGAGCTAGGGCTCTGAAATTCGGCGTGCTCATACTAGATATAAGTATGAATTAACTTGCCAAGTTTCAAGAATGCAGCACATACAGAACAAGTTTGGGGGCCATGTAGGTTTACATTTTAAATTGCTTTTAAGCTCTAAAGTGGCGGGTAACCTGAGGGGGTCCTGCAGCTGAACCGTGTGGGCTAGGGGCTTGAAATTTCACACAGATAAACTACTTACTGGTATGAATAAGTGTGCCAAGTTTCATTAGTGCAGCCCTTACCACTGAGCCGCAGTGGACCTTTAAATTTGCTAACATAGGCAATGTTAAGTCAATGGAGACATTAAAAACTAGGCCTCAAACGAAGCTGACCGGCCGCTACGGCCGAACCGTACGAGCTAGGGCTCTGAAATTCGGCGTGCTCATACTCGATATAAGTATAAATTGACGTGCCAAGTTTCAAGAAAGCAGCACATACATAACACGTTTGGGGGCCATGTAGGTTTACATTTAAATCCCTTTTAGGCGCTCAAGCCGCATCCCCTATATAGGCATTACGGACTACCTCATTCTAGGTTCACAGGCCTGATGGCTGACTAGGCCTCAAACACACATGAGGGGGCGTCGCGGCAGAGCTCTACGAGCTAGGGGTCTGAAATTCGGCACGCGTGAACTGGACGTGTGTCCGGACGAGCGTGCTGAGTTTCAAGAGTGCAGCTGTTACACAACACGTTTGAATCGACCCTCAGATTCAGCGAGGTCGGCAATGTTAAGTGAATGGAGGCACCGCGCATGTCATTTGACGTGTAGGAGAGGCCTAGGAAGACGATTCAAAGTGTTCCTGAAACTACACAGTCTGCTCTTTAAATCACCCAATACATGTCCATTAAAATTATGCCTTCTTAATTATATTCTAATAGGTTTTAAATCTGAGAGGCTGCATCTCTTCGACTAGGCCTCAAACTACCTTCAGGGGGCGCCACGGCGCAGCCGTATGAGCTAGGGGTCTGAAATTTGGCAGGCGTAAACTAGATATGTCTCTGGACAAGTGTGCCAAGTTTCATGACTGAAGATATGACAGAACTGTTTTTATTGGCCCTCAAAGTCAGTGAGGTCGCCAATGTTAAGTGAATGGAGGCACCCCACCTGTCATTTGACAGGCCCTAACTCCATGTAGGAGTGGCCTAGGAAGATGGTTCAAAGTGTTCCTGAAACTAGACCGTCTGCTCTGTAAATCACCCATAACATGTCTGTGTCGATTATGCTTCTTTAATTGATTAATTTAGCTTTCAATTCGGAGGAGCATATTTTGACTGCGATTTCCTCTGTCTGGCCAAAAAATGCCTGTGTGTGCCTAGACCCACAACCCCATACTGAAAGCTTGCTGCAGCTGAGAGGGGCCTCTCTTGGAAATCAGCTCATAACTGCAGTTCCCTTTGAGCTAGAGGACTGAAATTTGGGACAATGATAGGGGAGGATGGTCTGCACCAGTGACCCAAATTTGGGGGGTCTATGCCACACGGGATGGTTTTTATTAACCCTTTAGTGTCTGGTGGTCTCACGGCCGGCCCGTGTGAGCTAGAAGTCTGAAATTTGGCACACTGGAGCAAGGCAAATTGGGAAATCACGTACTGAACTTTTACGAGTGCAGCCCTCACCAAAGGCCCGCAAATCACACGAAGGCACCTGCACCCTCAGCCGTGTGATAGAGACGGCTGGATTTTCTCCTGCATACACTAGGGACATGGACAAACACACCTGTAAAGTTTCATGCATGTACACCTCATAGAAGAGTTTTTATTGGCCCTCAAAGTCAGTGAGGTCGCCAATGTTAAGTGAATGGAGGCACCCCACCTGTCATTTGACAGGCCATAACTCTGTGTAGCAGTGACCTAGGAAGACCGTTCAAAGTGTTCCTGAAACTAGACAGTATGCTCTTTAAATCACCCGATACATGTCTGTTACGATTATGCCTCCTTAATTTGATTACAGCCTGTCTTTTTATGGTGAGCGGCCGCATTTCTTCCGAATAGGCCTCAAACTGACCTAGAGGGGGGGTCACGGCCCATCCATACGAGCCAGCGGTCTGAAATTCGGCACGCACGTACTACGTATTTGTATGAACCAAAGTCCCGAGTTTCGTGAGCGCAGCTCTTAGAGAACATGTCTGCTGGACCTGTGAACTTACGTTTTAATAGGCCTTTAAGGGGAAAAGGGGCAAGGTCACTTGAGGGGGTCTTTTGGCTGAACCCTGTGACCTAGGGGGCTGAAATTTGGTGAGGAGATGCGCGACACATACCCAGTGAAGTGTTTACAGTATCATAGGTGCAGACCTGACAGAAGTAAAGTTATTCACTTCCAAAGAAAAAAGTGATTTCAGGCATAGGGATTACAGATACGGTAACTGGGAATATTAACGGTCACTGAGAGTGGCAGTTGGCGGTTGCCTAGGCAACGGCACGTCCCTCAGCGCAAATCGATACAAAAAAGTTACACTCTGTGGAGAGAGGGTGTGGCGCTGCAAGTAATATGCTGCCTTAGTGTAGGCTTGACAGAAACAGCCTGGTAAACTTTAAAACGTCACAAGTCCACAGAGGAGAAAGCTAAGTGGACGATTCAAAATTCATGTCAAAGCACACATGCCCCACATTAAAATCAAATATTGTTTTACTTTCAAAATATAATTATTTTAAGCATAGGGATTTCGGATTCCCTTAGTCTGAATATCATTGGTCACTGAGATCAGCAGGTCACCGTTGTCAAGGCAACACAGATAAACTAGATGGACGAATAAATCAGTGTGCCGATACCTGTGTCTTCACCAATAGGGGCAGGCTGGGCAGAGGCACATCTCATAGATAGGTATTACGGACTGTCTCATTATGGACTCTAAAGCCGCATCCCCTATATAGGCATTACGGACTACCTCATTCTAGGTTCACAGGCCTGATGGCTGACTAGGCCTCAAACAAACATGAGGGGGCGTCACAGCAGAGCCCTACGAGCTAGGGCTCTGAAATTCGGCGTGCACATACTAGATATGAGTATCAATTAACCTGCCATGTTTCAAGAATGCAGCAGTCACAGAACATGTGTGGGGGCCATGTAGGTTTACATTTTAAATCCCTTTTAAGCGCTAAAGTGGCAGGTAACCTGAGGGGGTCCGGCAGCTGAACCGTGTGAGCTAGGGGCTTGAAATTTCACACAGATAAACTAGTTACAGGTATGAATAAGTGTGCCAAGTTTCATTAGCGCAGCTCTTACCACTCAGCCGCAGTGGGCTTTAGAGTTTGCTAACTTAGGCAATATATGCCAATGGGAAGAAATCAGACTAGGCCTCAAACGAAGCTGACCGGCCGCTACGGCCGAACCGTACGAGCTAGGGCTCTGAAATTCGGCCTGCTCATACTAGATATAAGTATGAATTGACGTGCCAAGTTTCAAGAAAGCAGCACATACAGAACAAGTTTGGGGGGCCATGTAGTTTTACATTTCAATTAGCTTTTAAGCGCTAATGTGGCGGGTAACCTGAGGGGGTCCTGCAGCTGAACCGTGTGGGCTAGGGGCTTGAGATTTCACACAGATAAACTAGTTGCATGTATGAATAAGTGTCCCAAGTTTCATTAGCACAGCTCTTACCACTCAGCCGCAGTGGGCTTTAGAGTTTGCCAAGTTAGGCAATGCAAGCGAATGGAGACATTAAAAACTAGGCCTCAAACGAAGCTGACCGGCCGCTACGGCCGAACCGTACGAGCTAGGGCTCTGAAATTCGGCGTGCTCATACTAGATACAAGTATGAATTGACGTGCCAAGTTTCAAGAAAGCAGCACATACAGGACAAGTTTGCGGGCCATGTAGGTATACATTTTAAATCGCTTTTAAGCGCTAAAGTGGCGGGTAACCTGAGGGGGTCCTGCAGCTGAACCGTGTGGGCTAGGGGCTTGAAATTTCACACAGATAAACTACTTACTGGTATGAATAAGTGTGCCAAGTTTCATTAGCGCAGCCCTTACCACTGAGCCGCAGTGGACCTTTAAATTTGCTAACATAGGCAATGTTAAGTCAATGGAGACATTAAAAACTAGGCCTCAAACGAAGCTGACCGGCCGCTACGGCCGAACCGTACGAGCTAGGGCTCTGAAATTCGGCGTGCTCATACTAGATACAAGTATGAATTGACGTGCCAAGTTTCAAGAAAGCAGCACATACAGGACAAGTTTGCGGGCCATGTAGGTATACATTTTAAATCGCTTTTAAGCGCTAAAGTGGCGGGTAACCTGAGGGGGTCCTGCAGCTGAACCGTGTGGGCTAGGGGCTTGAAATTTCACACAGATAAACTACTTACTGGTATGAATAAGTGTGCCAAGTTTCATTAGCGCAGCCCTTACCACTGAGCCGCAGTGGACCTTTAAATTTGCTAACATAGGCAATGTTAAGTCAATGGAGACATTAAAAACTAGGCCTCAAACGAAGCTGACCGGCCGCTACGGCCGAACCGTACGAGCTAGGGCTCTGAAATTCGGCGTGCTCATACTCGATATAAGTATGAATTGACCTGCCAAGTTTCAAGAAAGCAGCACATACATAACACGTTTGGGGGCCATGTACGTTTACATTTAAATCCCTTTTAGGCGCTCAAGCCGCATCCCCTATATAGGCATTACGGACTACCTCATTCTAGGTTCACAGGCCTGAGGGCTGACTAGGCCTCAAACAAACATGAGGGGGCGTCACGACGGAGCCCTACGAGCTGGGATTCTGAAATTCGGCACGCGTAAACTCGACGTGCGTCCGGACAAGCGTGCCGAGTTTCCAGAACGCAGCTCTTACAGAACAGTTTTAATCGACCCTCAGATTCAGCGAGGTCGGCAATGTTAAGTGAATGGAGGCACCGCGTATGTCATTTGAAGTGTAGGAGTGGCCTAGGAAGATGATTCAAAATGTTCCTGAGACTAGACAGTCTGCTCTTTAAATCACCCAATACATGTCCATTAAAATTATGCCTTCTTAATTAGATTCTAACAGGCTTTAAATGTGAGAGGCTGCATCTCTTTGACTAGGCCTCAAACTACCTTCAGGGGGCGCCACGGCGCAGCCGTATGAGCTAGGGGCCTGAGATTTGGCACGCATAAACTAGATATGTCTCTGGACAAGTGTGCCAAGTTTCATGACTCTAGATATGACAGAACAGTTTTTATTGGCCCTCAAAGTCAGTGAGGTCGCCAATGTTAAGTGAATGGAGGCACCCCACCTGTCATTTGACAGGCCCTAACTCCATGTAGGAGTGGCCTAGGAAGATGGTTCAAAGTGTTCCTGAAACTAGACCGTCTGCTCTGTAAATCACCCATAACATGTCTGTGTCGATTATGCTTCTTTAATTGATTAATTTAGCTTTCAATTCGGAGGAGCATATTTTGACTGCGATTTCCTCTGTCTGGCCAAAAAATGCCTGTGTGTGCCTAGACCCACAACCCCATACTGAAAGCTTGCTGCAGCTGAGAGGGGCCTCTCTTGGAAATCAGCTCATAACTGCAGTTCCCTTTGAGCTAGAGGACTGAAATTTGGGACAATGATAGGGGAGGATGGTCTGCACCAGTGACCCAAATTTGGGGGGTCTATGCCACACGGGATGGTTTTTATTAACCCTTTAGTGTCTGGTGGTCTCACGGCCGGCCCGTGTGAGCTAGAAGTCTGAAATTTGGCACACTGGAGCAAGGCAAATTGGGAAATCACGTACTGAACTTTTACGAGTGCAGCCCTCACCAAAGGCCCGCAAATCACACGAAGGCACCTGCACCCTCAGCCGTGTGATAGAGACGGCTGGATTTTCTCCTGCATACACTAGGGACATGGACAAACACACCTGTAAAGTTTCATGCATGTACACCTCATAGAAGAGTTTTTATTGGCCCTCAAAGTCAGTGAGGTCGCCAATGTTAAGTGAATGGAGGCACCCCACCTGTCATTTGACAGGCCATAACTCTGTGTAGCAGTGACCTAGGAAGACCGTTCAAAGTGTTCCTGAAACTAGACAGTATGCTCTTTAAATCACCCGATACATGTCTGTTACGATTATGCCTCCTTAATTTGATTACAGCCTGTCTTTTTATGGTGAGCGGCCGCATTTCTTCCGAATAGGCCTCAAACTGACCTAGAGGGGGGGTCACGGCCCATCCATACGAGCCAGCGGTCTGAAATTCGGCACGCACGTACTACGTATTTGTATGAACCAAAGTCCCGAGTTTCGTGAGCGCAGCTCTTAGAGAACATGTCTGCTGGACCTGTGAACTTACGTTTTAATAGGCCTTTAAGGGGAAAAGGGGCAAGGTCACTTGAGGGGGTCTTTTGGCTGAACCCTGTGACCTAGGGGGCTGAAATTTGGTGAGGAGATGCGCGACACATACCCAGTGAAGTGTTTACAGTATCATAGGTGCAGACCTGACAGAAGTAAAGTTATTCACTTCCAAAGAAAAAAGTGATTTCAGGCATAGGGATTACGGATACGGTAACTGGGAATATTAACGGTCACTGAGAGTGGCAGCTGGCGGTTGCCTAGGCAACGGCACGTCTCTCAGCGCAAATCGATACAAAAAAGTAACACTCTGTGGAGAGAGGGTGTGGCGCTGCAAGTAATATGCTGCCTTAGTGTAGGCTTGACAGAAACAGCCTGGTAAACTTTAAAACGTCACAAGTCCACAGAGGAGAAAGCTAAGTGGACGATTCAAAAATTCATGTCAAAGCACACATGCTCCACATTACAATCAAATATTGTTTTACTTTCAAAATATAATTATTTTAAGCATAGGGATTTCGGATTCCCTTAGTCTGAATGTCATTGGTCACTGAGATCAGCAGGTCACCGTTGTCTAGGCAACACAGATAAACTAGATGGATGAATAAATCAGTGTGCCGATACCTGTGTCTTCACCAATAGGGGCAGGCTGGGCAGGGGCACATCTCATAGATAGGTATTACGGACTGTCTCATTATGGACTCTTAAGCCGCATCCCCTATATAGGCATTACGGACTACCTCATTCTAGGTTCACAGGCCTGATGGCTGACTAGGCCTCAAACAAACATGAGGGGGCGTCACAGCAGAGCCCTACGAGCTAGGGGTCTGAGATTCGGCACGCATAAACTGGACGTATGTCCGGACAAGTTTGCCAAGTTTCAAGAATGCAGCAGTTACAGAACATGTGTGGGGGCCATGTAGGTTTACATTTTAAATCACTTTTAAGTGCTAAAGTGGCAGGTAACCTGAGGGGGTCCGGCAGCTGAACCGTGTGAGCTAGGGGCTTGAAATTTCACACAGATAAACTAGTTTCATGTATGAATAAGTGTGCCAAGTTTCATTAGCGCAGCCCTTACCACTTAGCCGCAGTGGGCTTTAGAATTTGCCAAGTTAGGCAATGCAAGCGAATGGAGACATTAAAAACTAGGCCTCAAACGAAGCTGACCGGCCGCTACGGCCGAACCGTACGAGCTAGGGCTCTGAAATTCGGCCTGCTCATACTAGATACAAGTATGAATTGACTTGCCAAGTTTCAAGAAAGCAGCACATACAGGACAAGTTTACGGGCCATGTAGGTATACATTTTAAATCGTTTTTAAGCGCTAAAGTGGCGGGTAACCTGAGGGGGTCCTGCAGCTGAACCGTGTAGGCTAGGGGCTTGAAATTTCACAGAGATAAACTAGTTGCAGGTATGAATAAGTGTGCCAAGTTTCATTAGCGCAGCCCTTACCACTCAGCCGCAGTGGGCTTTAGAGTTTGCTAACTTAGGCGACATATGCCAATGCGAAGACATGAGACTAGGCCTCAAACGAAGCTGACCGGCCGCTACGGCCGAACCGTACGAGCTAGGGCTCTGAAATTCGGCGTGCTCATACTAGATATAAGTATAAATTGACGTGCCAAGTTTCAAGAAAGCAGCACATACATAACACGTTTGGGGGCCATGTAGGTTTACATTTAAATCCCTTTTAGGCGCTCAAGCCGCATCCCCTATATAGGCATTACGGACTACCTCATTCTAGGTTCACAGGCCTGAGGGCTGACTAGGCCTCAAACACACATGAGGGGGCGTCGCGGCAGAGCCCTACGAGCTAGGGGTCTGAAATTCGGCACGCGTGAACTGGACGTGTGTCCGGACGAGCGTGCTGAGTTTCAAGAGTGCAGCTGTTACACAACACGTTTGAATCGACCCTCAGATTCAGCGAGGTCGGCAATGTTAAGTGAATGGAGGCACCGTGCATGTCATTTGACGTGTAGGAGAGGCCTAGGAAGACGATTCAAAGTGTTCCTGAAACTACACAGTCTGCTCTTTAAATCACCCAATACATGTCCATTAAAATTATGCCTTCTTAATTAGATTCTAACAGGTTTTAAATCTGAGAGGCTGCATCTCTTCGACTAGGCCTCAAACTACCTTCAGGGGGTGTCACGGCACGGCCGTAGGAGCTAGGGGTCTGAAATTTGGCAGGCGTAAACTAGATATGTCTCTGGACAAGTGTGCCAAGTTTCATGACTGAAGATATGACAGAACTGTTTTTATTGGCCCTCAAAGTCAGTGAGGTCGCCAATGTTAAGTGAATGGAGGCACCCCACCTGTCATTTGACAGGCCATAACTCCATGTAGGACTGGCCTAGGAAGATGGTTCAAAGTGTTCCTGAAACTAGACCGTCTGCTCTGTAAATCACCCATAACATGTCTGTGACGATTATGCTTCTTTAATTGATTAATTTAGCTTTCAAATCGAAGGAGCATATTTTGACTGCGATTTCCTCTGTCTGGCCAAAAAATGCCTGTGTGTGCCTAGACCCACAACCCCATACTGAAAGCTTGCTGCAGCCGAGAGGGGCCTCTCTTGGAAATCAGCTCATAACTGCAGTTTCCTTTGAGCTAGAGGACTGAAATTTGGGACAATGATAGGGGAGGGTGGTCTGCACCAGTGACCCAAATTTGGGGGGTCTATGCCACACGGGGTGGTTTTTATTAACCCTTTAGTGTCTGGTGGTCTCACGGCCGGCCCGTGTGAGCTAGAAGTCTGAAATTTGGCACACTGGAGCAAGGCAAATTGGGAAATCACGTACTGAACTTTTACGAGTGCAGCCCTCACCAAAGGCCCGCAAATCACACGAAGGCACCTGCACCCTCAGCCGTGTGATAGAGACGGCTGGATTTTCTCCTGCATACACTAGGGACATGGACAAACACACCTGTAAAGTTTCATGCATGTACACCTCATAGAAGAGTTTTTATTGGCCCTCAAAGTCAGTGAGGTCGCCAATGTTAAGTGAATGGAGGCACCCCACCTGTCATTTGACAGGCCATAACTCTGTGTAGCAGTGACCTAGGAAGACCGTTCAAAGTGTTCCTGAAACTAGACAGTATGCTCTTTAAATCACCCGATACATGTCTGTTACGATTATGCCTCCTTAATTTGATTACAGCCTGTCTTTTTATGGTGAGCGGCCGCATTTCTTCCGAATAGGCCTCAAACTGACCTAGAGGGGGGGTCACGGCCCATCCATACGAGCCAGCGGTCTGAAATTCGGCACGCACGTACTACGTATTTGTATGAACCCAAGTCCCGAGTTTCGTGACCGCAGCTCTTAGAGAACATGTCTGCTGGACCTGTGAACTTACGTTTTAATAGGCCTTTAAGGGGAAAAGGGGCAAGGTCACTTGAGGGGGTCTTTTGGCTGAACCCTGTGACCTAGGGGGCTGAAATTTGGTGAGGAGATGCGCGACACATACCCAGTGAAGTGTTTACAGTATCATAGGTGCAGACCTGACAGAAGTAAAGTTATTCACTTCCAAAGAAAAAAGTGATTTCAGGCATAGGGATTACGGATACGGTAACTGGGAATATTAACGGTCACTGAGAGTGGCAGCTGGCGGTTGCCTAGGCAACGGCACGTCTCTCAGCGCAAATCGATACAAAAAAGTAACACTCTGTGGAGAGAGGGTGTGGCGCTGCAAGTAATATGCTGCCTTAGTGTAGGCTTGACAGAAACAGCCTGGTAAACTTTAAAACGTCACAAGTCCACAGAGGAGAAAGCTAAGTGGACGATTCAAAAATTCATGTCAAAGCACACATGCTCCACATTACAATCAAATATTGTTTTACTTTCAAAATATAATTATTTTAAGCATAGGGATTTCGGATTCCCTTAGTCTGAATGTCATTGGTCACTGAGATCAGCAGGTCACCGTTGTCTAGGCAACACAGATAAACTAGATGGATGAATAAATCAGTGTGCCGATACCTGTGTCTTCACCAATAGGGGCAGGCTGGGCAGGGGCACATCTCATAGATAGGTATTACGGACTGTCTCATTATGGACTCTTAAGCCGCATCCCCTATATAGGCATTACGGACTACCTCATTCTAGGTTCACAGGCCTGGTGGCTGACTAGGCCTCAAACAAACATGAGGGGGCGTCACAGCAGAGCCCTACGAGCTAGGGGTCTGAGATTCGGCACGCATAAACTGGATGTATGTCCGGACAAGTTTGCCAAGTTTCAAGAATGCAGCAGTTACAGAACATGTGTGGGGGCCATGTAGGTTTACATTTTAAATCACTTTTAAGTGCTAAAGTGGCAGGTAACCTGAGGGGGTCCGGCAGCTGAACCGTGTGAGCTAGGGGCTTGAAATTTCACACAGATAAACTAGTTACAGGTATGAATAAGTGTGCCAAGTTTCATTAGCGCAGCCCTTACCACTTAGCCGCAGTGGGCTTTAGAATTTGCCAAGTTAGGCAATGCAGGCGAATGGAGACATTAAAAACTAGGCCTCAAACGAAGCTGACCGGCCGCTACGGCTGAACCGTACGAGCTAGGGCTCTGAAATTCGGCGTGCTCGTACTAGATATAAGTATGAATTGACTGGCCAAGTTTCAAGAATGCAGCACTCACAGAACACGTTTGTGGGCCATGTAGGTTTACATTTTAAATCGCTTTTAAGCGCTAAAGTGGCAGGTAACCTGAGGGGGTCCGGCAGCTGAACCGTGTGAGCTAGGGGCTTGAAATTTCACACAGATAAACTAGTTACAGGTATGAATAAGTGTGCCAAGTTTCATTAGCACAGCTCTTACCACTCAGCCGCAGTGGGCTTTAGAGTTTGCTAACTTTGGCGGTATATGCCAATGCGAAGAAATCAGACTAGGCCTCAAACGAAGCTGACCGGCCGCTACGGCCGAACCGTACGAGCTAGGGCTCTGAAATTCGGCGCACTCATACTAGATATAAGTATTAATTAACGTGCCAAGTTTCAAGAATGCAGCACTTACAGAACACGTTTGGAGGCCATGTAGGTTTACATTTTAATTAGCTACTGTTCGTTGCTGAGGCCGCATGTCATAGCTATAGGTAAAGTGCCCCCTACTGTTCATTGCTGAGGCCTCATCCCCTACATACACATGACGGATCCCCTACATAGATGTGACGGATCCCCTACTGCTCATTGCTGAGGCCGCATCCCCTACATAGACATGAGGTATTCCCTAAGGTTCATTGCTGAGGCCGCATCCCCTACATACACATGAGGGATTCCCTACTGCTTGCCGCTGAGGCCGCATCCCCTACATAGACATGAGGTATTCCCTAAGGTTCATTGCTGAGGCCGCACCTCCTACATACAGATGATGGATCACCTACTGTTTGTTGCTGTCATAATTAAGGATAACGTGCCCCCTACTGTTGATAGTTGAGGCTGCATCTTCTACATACAGATGACAGATCCCCTACTGTTCATTGCTGAGGCCGCATCCCCTACATACACATGAGGGATTCCCTACTGCTTGTTGCTGAGGCCGCATCCCCTACATAGACATGAGGTATTCCCTAAGGTTCATTGCTGAGGCCGCATCCCCTACATACACATGAGGGATTCCCTACTGCTTGTTGCTGAGGCCACATCCCCTACATAGGCATGAGTGATCCCCTAGGGTTCATTAATGAGGTCGCATCCCCTACATATGGATAACAGATTGCCTACCTTTTTGTGTTTCTTGTTCATTGGTCATGACAAAGTGAAAAATTGACAAAGTGTCAAAATGAGATTGTGAGAGATTACAGATTACCTAGGAAGACTGCTTCAGTTATATTACAGATATCCTCAAAAGTCTCCTAACAGTTGTTACAGATTACATCAATATGGTAACCCTAGGCCAGATTTCCTAACGGTCATTACAGATTGCATCAATAGGCTAACCCTAGGCCAGGTCCCCTAACAGTTATTACGGCTTACATCAACAGGCTAACCCTAGGCCAGATTCTCTAACAGTTATTACGGATTGCATCAATATGGTACCCCTAGGCCAGAGTCCCTAACAGTTATTACGGATTGCATCAATAGGCTAACCCTAGGCCTGATTCCCTAACAGTTATTACGGATTGCATCAATAGGCTAACCGTAGGCAAGATGTCACAAGAGGTATTATTTGGACTTATGCAACAGATATCTTAACAGTCATTACGGATTGCATCAATAGGCTAACCCTAGGCCAGATATCATAACAGTTATTACAGATTGCATCAATAGGCTAACCCTAGGCCAGATATCATAACAGTTATTACGGATTGCATCAATTGGCTAACCCTAGGCCAGATATCCTAATAGTTATTACAGATTGCATCAATAGGCTAACCCTAGGCCAGATTCCCTAACAGTTATTACGGATTGCATCAATAGGCTAACCCTAGGCCAGATATCCTAACAGTTATTACGGATTGCATCAATAGGCTAACCCTAGGCCAAATGTCACAACAGGTATTATTTGGACATGCAACAGATATTGTAACAGTTATTACGGATTGCATCAATAGGCTAACCCTAGGCCAGATATCATAACAGTTATTACGGATTGCATCAATTGGCTAACCCTAGGCCAGATATCTTAACAGTTATTACAGATTGCATCAATAGGCTAACCCTAGGCCAGATTCCCTAACAGTTATTACGGATTGCATCAATAGGCTAACCCTAGGCCAGACCCCCTAAGAGTTATTATGGATTGCATCAATAGGCTAACCCTAGGCCAGATGCCCTAACAGTTATTACGGATTGCATCAATAGGCTAACCCTAGGCCACATGTCACAACAGGTATTATTTGGACATGCAACAGAAATCCTAACAGATATTACGAATTGCATCAATAGGCTAACCCTAGGCCAAATGTCACAACAGGTATTATTTGGACATGCAACAGACATTGTAACAGTTATTACGGATTGCATCAATAGGCTAACCCTATGCCAGATATCATAACAGTTATTACGGATTGCATCAATTGGCTAACCCTAGGCCAGATATCCTAACAGTTATTACAGATTGCATCAATAGGCTAACCCTAGGCCAGATTCCCTAACAGTTATTACGGATTGCATCAATAGGCTAACCCTAGGCCAGACCCCCTAACAGTTATTATGGATTGCATCAATAGGCTAACCCTAGGCCAGATTCCCTAACAGTTATTACGGATTGCATCAATAGGCTAACCCTAGGCCAGATGTCACAACAGGTATTATTTGGACATGCAACAGATATTGTAACAGTTATTACGGATTGCATCAATAGGCTAACCCTAGGCCAGATATCCTAACAGTTATTACGGATTGCATCAATAGGCTAACCCTAGGCCAGATTTCCTAACAGATATTACGAATTGCATCAATAGGCTAACCCTAGGCCGGATTGCCTAAGAGTTATTACGAATTGCATCAATAGGCTAACCCTAGGCCAGATATCCTAACAGTTATTACGGATTGCATCAATAGGCTAACCCTAGGCCTGATTCCCTAACAGTTATTACGGATTGCATCAATAGGCTAACCCTAGGCCGGATTGCCTAAGAGTTATTACGAATTGCATCAATAGGCTAACCCTAGGCCAGATATCCTAACAGTTATTACAGATTGCATCAATAGGCTAACCCTAGGCCAGATTCCCTAACAGTTATTACGGATTGCATCAATAGGCTAACCCTAGGCCACATGTCACAACAGGTATTATTTGGACATGCAACAGATATTGTAACAGTTATTACGGATTGCATCAATAGGCTAACCCTAGGCCAGATATCCTAACAGTTATTACGGATTGCATCAATAGGCTAACCCTAGGCCAGATTTCCTAACAGATATTACGAATTGCATCAATAGGCTAACCCTAGGCCGGATTCCCTAAGAGTTATTACGAATTGCATCAATAGGCTAACCCTAGGCCAGATATCCTAACAGTTATTACGGATTGCATCAATAGGCTAACCCTAGGCCTGATTCCCTAACAGTTATTACGGATTGCATCAATAGGCTAACCGTAGGCAAGATGTCACAAGAGGTATTATTTGGACTTATGCAACAGATATCTTAACAGTCATTACGGATTGCATCAATAGGCTAACCCTAGGCCAGATTCTCTAACAGTTATTACAGATTGCATCAATAGGCTAACCCTAGGCCTGATTCCCTAACAGTTATTACGGATTGCATCAATAGGCTAACCCTAGGCCAGATATCCTAACAGTTATTACGGATTGCATCAATAGGCTAACCCTAGGCCAGACCCCCTAAGAGTTATTACGGATTGCATCAATATGGTAACCCTAGGCCAGATTCCCTAACAGTTATTACGGATTGCATCAATAGGCTAACCCTAGGCCAGATGTCACAACAGGTATTATTTGGACATGCAACAGATATTGTAACAGTTATTACGGATTGCATCAATAGGCTAACCCTAGGCCAGATATCCTAACAGTTATTACGGATTGCATCAATAGGCTAACCCTAGGCCAGATTTCCTAACAGATATTACGAATTGCATCAATAGGCTAACCCTAGGCCGGATTCCCTAAGAGTTATTACGAATTGCATCAATAGGCTAACCCTAGGCCAGATATCCTAACAGTTATTACGGATTGCATCAATAGGCTAACCCTAGGCCAGACCCCCTAAGAGTTATAATGGATTGCATCAATAGGCTAACCCTAGGCCAGATTCCCTAACAGTTATTACAGATTGCATCAATAGGCTAACCCTAGGCCAGATGTCACAACAGGTATTATTTGGACATGCAACAGATATTGTAACAGTTATTACG
Source organism: Paramormyrops kingsleyae (assembly GCF_048594095.1). NCBI lineage: Eukaryota > Metazoa > Chordata > Actinopteri > Osteoglossiformes > Mormyridae > Paramormyrops > Paramormyrops kingsleyae. The sequence continues at coordinate 75,412 of NW_027326064.1, forward strand.
GATTGCATCAATAGGCTAACCCTAGGCCAGATATCCTAACAGTTATTACGGATTGCATCAATAGGCTAACCCTAGGCCAGATTTCCTAACAGATATTACGAATTGCATCAATAGGCTAACCCTAGGCCAGATTCCCTAACAGTTATTACGGATTGCATCAATAGGCTAACCCTAGGCCAGATGTCACAACAGGTATTATTTGGACATGCAACAGATATTGTAACAGTTATTACGGATTGCATCAATAGGCTAACCCTAGGCCAGATATCCTAACAGTTATTACGGATTGCATCAATAGGCTAACCCTAGGCCAGATTTCCTAACAGATATTACGAATTGCATCAATAGGCTAACCCTAGGCCGGATTGCCTAAGAGTTATTACGAATTGCATCAATAGGCTAACCCTAGGCCAGATATCCTAACAGTTATTACGGATTGCATCAATAGGCTAACCCTAGGCCTGATTCCCTAACAGTTATTACGGATTGCATCAATAGGCTAACCCTAGGCCAGATGTCACAAGAGGTATTATTTGGACATGCAACAGATATTGTAACAGTTATTATGGATTGCATCAATAGGCTAACCCTAGGCCAGATATCCTAACAGTTATTACGGATTGCATCAATAGGCTAACCCTAGGCCAGATTTCCTAACAGATATTACGAATTGCATCAATAGGCTAACCCTAGGCCGGATTGCCTAAGAGTTATTACGAATTGCATCAATAGGCTAACCCTAGGCCAGATATCCTAACAGTTATTACAGATTGCATCAATAGGCTAACCCTAGGCCAGATTCCCTAACAGTTATTACGGATTGCATCAATAGGCTAACCCTAGGCCACATGTCACAACAGGTATTATTTGGACATGCAACAGATATTGTAACAGTTATTACGGATTGCATCAATAGGCTAACCCTAGGCCAGATATCCTAACAGTTATTACGGATTGCATCAATAGGCTAACCCTAGGCCAGATTTCCTAACAGATATTACGAATTGCATCAATAGGCTAACCCTAGGCCGGATTCCCTAAGAGTTATTACGAATTGCATCAATAGGCTAACCCTAGGCCAGATATCCTAACAGTTATTACGGATTGCATCAATAGGCTAACCCTAGGCCTGATTCCCTAACAGTTATTACGGATTGCATCAATAGGCTAACCGTAGGCAAGATGTCACAAGAGGTATTATTTGGACTTATGCAATAGATATCTTAACAGTCATTACGGATTGCATCAATAGGCTAACCCTAGGCCAGATTCTCTAACAGTTATTACAGATTGCATCAATAGGCTAACCCTAGGCCTGATTCCCTAACAGTTATTACGGATTGCATCAATAGGCTAACCCTAGGCCAGATATCCTAACAGTTATTACGGATTGCATCAATAGGCTAACCCTAGGCCAGACCCCCTAAGAGTTATTACGGATTGCATCAATATGGTAACCCTAGGCCAGATTCCCTAACAGTTATTACGGATTGCATCAATAGGCTAACCCTAGGCCAGATGTCACAACAGGTATTATTTGGACATGCAACAGATATTGTAACAGTTATTACGGATTGCATCAATAGGCTAACCCTAGGCCAGATATCGTAACAGTTATTACGGATTGCATAAATAGGCTAACCCTAGGCCAGATATCATAACAGTTATTACGGATTGCATCAATAGGCTAACCCTAGGCCTGATTCCCTAACAGTTATTACGGATTGCATCAATAGGCTAACCCTAGGCCAGATGTCACAAGAGGTATTATTTGGACATGCAACAGATATTGTAACAGTTATTACGGATTGCATCAATAGGCTAACCCTAGGCCAGATATCCTAACAGTTATTACGGATTGCATCAATAGGCTATCCCTAGGCCAGATTTCCTAACAGATATTACGAATTGCATCAATAGGCTAACCCTAGGCCGGATTCCCTAAGAGTTATTACGAATTGCATCAATAGGCTAACCCTAGGCCAGATATCCTAACAGTTATTACGGATTGCATCAATAGGCTAACCCTAGGCCAGACCCCCTAAGAGTTATAATGGATTGCATCAATAGGCTAACCCTAGGCCAGATTCCCTAACAGTTATTACGGATTGCATCAATAGGCTAACCCTAGGCCAGATGTCACAACAGGTATTATTTGGACATGCAACAGATATTGTAACAGTTATTACGGATTGCATCAATAGGCTAACCCTAGGCCAGATATCCTAACAGTTATTACGGATTGCATCAATAGGCTAACCCTAGGCCAGATTTCCTAACAGATATTACGAATTGCATCAATAGGCTAACCCTAGGCCGGATTCCCTAAGAGTTATTACGAATTGCATCAATAGGCTAACCCTAGGCCAGATATCCTAACAGTTATTACGGATTGCATCAATAGGCTAACCCTAGGCCTGATTCCCTAACAGTTATTACGGATTGCATCAATAGGCTAACCCTAGGCCAGATTTCCTAACAGATATTACGAATTGCATCAATAGGCTAACCCTAGGCCGGATTCCCTAAGAGTTATTACGAATTGCATCAATAGGCTAACCCTAGGCCAGATATCCTAACAGTTATTACGGATTGCATCAATAGGCTAACCCTAGGCCTGATTCCCTAACAGTTATTACGGATTGCATCAATAGGCTAACCCTAGGCCAGATGTCACAAGAGGTATTATTTGGACATGCAACAGATATTGTAACAGTTATTACGGATTGCATCAATAGGCTAACCCTAGGCCAGATATCCTAACAGTTATTACGGATTGCATCAATAGGCTAACCCTAGGCCAGATTTCCTAACAGATATTACGAATTGCATCAATAGGCTAACCCTAGGCCGGATTCCCTAAGAGTTATTACGAATTACATCAATAGGCTAACCCTAGGCCAGATATCCTAACAGTTATTACAGATTGCATCAATAGGCTAACCCTAGGCCAGATTCCCTAACAGTTATTACGGATTGCATCAATAGGCTAACCCTAGGCCAGATGTCACAACAGGTATTATTTGGACATGCAACAGATATTGTAACAGTTATTACGGATTGCATCAATAGGCTAACCCTAGGCCAGATATCCTAACAGTTATTACGGATTGCATCAATAGGCTAACCCTAGGCCTGATTCCCTAACAGTTATTACGGATTGCATCAATAGGCTAACCCTAGGCCAGATGTCACAACAGGTATTATTTGGACATGCAACAGATATTGTAACAGTTATTACGGATTGCATCAATAGGCTAACCCTAGGCCAGATATCCTAACAGTTATTACGGATTGCATCAATAGGCTAACCCTAGGCCAGATATCCTAACAGTTATTACGGATTGCATCAATAGGCTAACCCTAGGCCTGATTCCCTAACAGTTATTACGGATTGCATCAATAGGCTAACCCTAGGCCAGATGTCACAAGAGGTATTATTTGGACATGCAACAGATATTGTAACAGTTATTACGGATTGCATCAATAGGCTAACCCTAGGCCAGATATCCTAACAGTTATTATGGATTGCATCAATAGGCTAACCCTAGGCCAGATTTCCTAACAGATATTACGAATTGCATCAATAGGCTAACCCTAGGCCGGATTCCCTAAGAGTTATTACGAATTGCATCAATAGGCTAACCCTAGGCCAGATATCCTAACAGTTATTACGGATTGCATCAATAGGCTAACCCTAGGCCAGATGCCCTAACAGTTATTACGGATTGCATCAATAGGCTAACCCTAGGCCACATGTCACAACAGGTATTATTTGGACATGCAACAGAAATCCTAACAGATATTACGAATTGCATCAATAGGCTAACCCTAGGCCAAATGTCACAACAGGTATTATTTGGACATGCAACAGATATTGTAACAGTTATTACGGATTGCATCAATAGGCTAACCCTAGGCCAGATATCCTAACAGTTATTACGGATTGCATCAATAGGCTAACCCTAGGCCAGATTTCCTAACAGATATTACGAATTGCATCAATAGGCTAACCCTAGGCCGGATTCCCTAAGAGTTATTACGAATTGCATCAATAGGCTAACCCTAGGCCAGATATCCTAACAGTTATTACAGATTGCATCAATAGGCTAACCCTAGGCCAGATTCCCTAACAGTTATTACGGATTGCATCAATAGGCTAACCCTAGGCCAGATGTCACAACAGGTATTATTTGGACATGCAACAGATATTGTAACAGTTATTACGGATTGCATCAATAGGCTAACCCTAGGCCAGATATCCTAACAGTTATTACGGATTGCATCAATAGGCTAACCCTAGGCCAGATTTCCTAACAGATATTACGAATTGCATCAATAGGCTAACCCTAGGCCGGATTCCCTAAGAGTTATTACGAATTGCATCAATAGGCTAACCCTAGGCCAGATATCCTAACAGTTATTACGGATTGCATCAATAGGCTAACCCTAGGCCTGATTCCCTAACAGTTATTACGGATTGCATCAATAGGCTAAGCCTAGGCCAGATGTCACAACAGGTATTATTTGGACATGCAACAGATATTGTAACAGTTATTACGGATTGCATCAAAAGGCTAACCCTAGGCCAGATATCATAACAGTTATTACGGATTGCATCAATTGGCTAACCCTAGGCCAGATATCCTAACAGTTATTACAGATTGCATCAATAGGCTAACCCTAGGCCAGATTCCCTAACAGTTATTACGGATTGCATCAATAGGCTAACCCTAGGCCAGACCCCCTAAGAGTTATTATGGATTGCATCAATAGGCTAACCCTAGGCCAGATGCCCTAACAGTTATTACGGATTGCATCAATAGGCTAACCCTAGGCCACATGTCACAACAGGTATTATTTGGACATGCAACAGAAATCCTAACAGATATTACGAATTGCATCAATAGGCTAACCCTAGGCCAAATGTCACAACAGGTATTATTTGGACATGCAACAGATATTGTAACAGTTATTACGGATTGCATCAATAGGCTAACCCTAGGCCAGATATCATAACAGTTATTACGGATTGCATCAATTGGCTAACCCTAGGCCAGATATCCTAACAGTTATTACAGATTGCATCAATAGGCTAACCCTAGGCCAGACCCCCTAAGAGTTATTATGGATTGCATCAATAGGCTAACCCTAGGCCAGATTCCCTAACAGTTATTACAGATTGCATCAATAGGCTAACCCTAGGCCAGATGTCACAACAGGTATTATTTGGACATGCAACAGATATTGTAACAGTTATTACGGATTGCATCAATAGGCTAACCCTAGGCCAGATATCCTAACAGTTATTACGGATTGCATCAATAGGCTAACCCTAGGCCAGATTTCCTAACAGATATTACGAATTGCATCAATAGGCTAACCCTAGGCCGGATTCCCTAAGAGTTATTACGAATTGCATCAATAGGCTAACCCTAGGCCAGATATCCTAACAGTTATTACGGATTGCATCAATAGGCTAACCCTAGGCCTGATTCCCTAACAGTTATTACGGATTGCATCAATAGGCTAACCCTAGGCCACATGTCACAACAGGTATTATTTGGACATGCAACAGAAATTCTAACAGATATTACGAATTGCATCAATAGGCTAACCCTAGGCCAAATGTCACAACAGGTATTATTTGGACATGCAACAGATATTGTAACAGTTATTACGGATTGCATCAATAGGCTAACCCTAGGCCAGATATCCTAACAGTTATTACGGATTGCATCAATAGGCTAACCCTAGGCCAGATTTCCTAACAGATATTACGAATTGCATCAATAGGCTAACCCTAGGCCGGATTCCCTAAGAGTTATTACGAATTGCATCAATAGGCTAACCCTAGGCCAGATATCCTAACAGTTATTACAGATTGCATCAATAGGCTAACCCTAGGCCAGATTCCCTAACAGTTATTACGGATTGCATCAATAGGCTAACCCTAGGCCAGATGTCACAACAGGTATTATTTGGACATGCAACAGATATTGTAACAGTTATTACGGATTGCATCAATAGGCTAACCCTAGGCCAGATATCCTAACAGTTATTACGGATTGCATCAATAGGCTAACCCTAGGCCAGATTTCCTAACAGATATTACGAATTGCATCAATAGGCTAACCCTAGGCCGGATTCCCTAAGAGTTATTACGAATTGCATCAATAGGCTAACCCTAGGCCAGATATCCTAACAGTTATTACGGATTGCATCAATAGGCTAACCCTAGGCCTGATTCCCTAACAGTTATTACGGATTGCATCAATAGGCTAAGCCTAGGCCAGATGTCACAACAGGTATTATTTGGACATGCAACAGATATTGTAACAGTTATTACGGATTGCATCAATAGGCTAACCCTAGGCCAGATATCCTAACAGTTATTACGGATTGCATCAATAGGCTAACCCTAGGCCAGATTCCCTAACAGTTATTACGGATTGCATCAATAGGCTAACCCTAGGCCAAATGTCACAACAGGTATTATTTGGACATGCAACAGATATTGTAAC
>NW_027326065.1:0-81930 GCF_048594095.1 Paramormyrops kingsleyae
TGGTTTTCAGGTACTCTTTACACCTCTGCTTAAATCCGACAAGCTTCGTGGTACGGGCCCCTAGTTTAACCCTGGTTCTGCTGTCAGAAGGCTACGCTGAGCAGCAGGTTGCTTCCAGGTTCAAAATTGTAAGACATGAGTTCACAAGAACAAGGTGAAGCAGGAGACACCGGAAATGACCAGAATCCAACCAAATAAAGGTCTCAGGCAATTTTCTAATGCCAGAGATGACCGTTCATTTTTCATTAATGGGAAACAGAGAAGAACCTGGCTGCAGTTTGCGAAAACATATACATTATTCACATATCTATAAATTGAAAAATGAGTGAAACCAAAAATTGTGCTGTGGACTCTTCATTTTTTTCTACAGCTGTATACAAGCAGTTTATATATCCCGTACACATAAAAACATATTTCTTAATATATTATGTAACAATATATTTCATGTGTATTCATAAATTGTGAATTGTACATATAGTATACAGTAATATATGTTATGATATATTCTATAATATATTATATATGTAAGCAATACATGAAATATATGAAATAGGAAATATGAAAATATATGAAAATACTGCAATTTTTGCCGTTTTCATATATTGAATAAATACATTGTTATACTATTTAATATATTATTATATATATTGAAATATGTCCCACATTAAATGAGATTATATATTGGAAAAGGAATTGTAAATATGTAAAATTATATGAGATAATATAACTCATTGTACAAGATAATATAGTCAAATTTATATGGGAACATATGTCTTATGTTGGAAAATATATTGATTTATATTAAATTTATCATATTCATATTATATATTGTATACATGGTAAATATGAAGTCATCTAATAATGTATTGAATAATACATCAATATAGTTTGTCATTAACTGAATGAGGTTTAGAGGACAACTATCCTTCAATAAGGATAAATAAAAACTTCAGAATAACAGAATAGTCCCTCAGTGGAAAAAACAGGAAAACAAACAAAATGCATGCTAAAGGCCTGCTTAGCTGATTGGCCAGTCCTTCAGTTGTCCGTGGACTTTTTCTTCTCCTGGTGTCTTAACTCACAGATCCTTTTGTTTATGGCCGTTCGTATGTCTGGAATCTTCGCCCCTGGGTGTTGCTGAGCAACTGCATCTGTAAAAGATAAAATAAGAAAGACAATGTTAGCCTCTTATTGTTGCAAAAGGAAAGATGAGGTGGATCCCAATACTGGTAATACAGTGCATCTGGAAAGTATTGACACCCCTTTCAATGTTTCACCCTTTGTTACACTGCAGCCATCTCTTAAAGTCATTTATGTTATTTTTTTTTCTCCTCAATCTACACTCTGTACCCCATAATGACAGCAAAATACAGAATTGTAGAAGTTATTGCAAATTAATAAAAAACTGAAATATTCAGATGGACATAGGTATTCACACCCTTATAACACTCAGTAATTAGATTCTGGTGCCCTCCACGTCTTCAAAAGCATCTTTGAGATAAGTCTAGACTTACCATCTGTGTATAATTAAATTGTTTGGACATGATTTGGAAAGTCACACACCTTTCTGTATTAGGCCTTAAAAGTGAATGGGACCAACCAGGAGGACTTTTAGAACTGGGCGCCCGGCTAAATTCAGCAGTTGGGGGAGAAGAGCCGTGGTAAGAGAGGTAACCAAGAAGTCAAAGATCACTGCGGCTGATCTACAGTGAGAGATGGGATAAAGTTATAGACAGACAACCATCACTTCAGCCCTCCTACAATAACAGGCTGTATGGCAGAGTGGCTTGACGGAAGCTGGTTGTCTCTCTGGAAATTTATCCCATCTCCAGAGAGACAACCATCACTTTAGCCCTCCACCAATACAGGCTTTTTATGCGTCTTGCACTGAAAGGCTTCCATTGGGCCACTCTGCCATATAGCCCGTATTGGTTGAGGACTAATGTGATGGTTGTCTGTCTATAAATTTATCCTTCACTGCTGCTAAGAGTGATGGAATTTCTGGAAAATATGGCCCACCGAATCTACTACAACAGGACTCCAAACAAGTTGTAAATACATAACATGTAAAAAATCCGGTCATTTGTTGGTGTCTCAAAGTGTAGCAAAATGTGTTGGTGAGGGGTTCTGAAGGCATTACAGGGTCTCTGTCAGACCAATTTTGCCTCAGTGGGGGCTAACCCCGCTCCAGTGTTTAGCCCTAGGTTAATTTTTGTTCCTACAGGAAACCCTATACTACATCTGTAGATTTCCCCTAAAATGTAGACACAGATAGGCCTATATCTTTAAGAATAACACCAAAAATAAGGAGACAGTGATTTATACAATCTAAAAGAATCCCTATGTTAATCTAAAAGAGATAGTTACCTTTAACTGCCATTTTGCGCAGCCTGGTGTTCTCCTTATTTAACTTGACTTGGGTCTCAAGATATTTACTGGCTCCGGATCCTACACTTTGCTGGTCCCGCAGTCTTTTAATCTCTTCCCTGAGGGCCCTGATCTCCTCTTCAAGTGCCTCTGAAGCAGTCTCCACTGGGCTGAGGTTTGTCAGGGTCAGCCCCTGCTGTGGTCCTTCCGTGTCCCTTCCCTGTTTGACCAGCAGGTGTTGCTGGTCATCCCGTTCTTTGTGTTAGTTTTTGTTCTCCCCTGTTACCTATCTGGTCATGTGGCTCAATGTGTTAAGCATATGGTTGTCTTTGTACCCTTCTGTCCTGAGTACCCTTCTGTCTTGTGTTTGAATCCCACCTCCTGCTTTTGTATTTTGGTTTTGTTCCTTGTGCCCCTGCTTGTGTCTTTACCTGTTTAATTCCCTAGTGTTTCTTTGTATAAGTTTTTCTAGTTCCTGTGATTTGTATTTGGTTCAGTTCTATGTGCCCCTGCTTGTGTTTCTACCTGTCTGTTATTCCCCTAGTGTAGGGTGACCACATAATCCATGTCATCCCGGACACTTTGAGTTAGGACAGGATTTGCAACCTACCATTTCAATTAAAAGGACCTGGATTTCACTTAAGTACCGAGTTCTTGCTGTGTGCTGATTGGTCAGTCTCCTATAATCATGCACGTGTCACTAATGTTAATGTGAACAGCTGGATGAGTCTTTCAGTCAAAGAAACAAACCTGTCAAAGCACGAGAAGAACTGAACTATTTAACCAAGCACAGGAGCCTTTCGGTTTTAAGGTAGTTTGTAAAACCTGAAGTAGCTCAAGGTGTCCGGGATGACATGGATTATCTGGTCACCCTACCCTAGTGTAGATGCTGTTTCCTTCTTTGTCAGTCTTAGTTTTCCCATCCCAGTTCCCTGAGTTAATTAGTTCCACCTGTTTCCTGTTCTTGTGCCTGCCCTTGTGTGTTTTCCTGATTGCTCGTTGTCCTGCACCTTCCCCAATTGGTTAATTGCTTGTCTCACTCCTGCTGCCTCGTTACTCTGTTCAGTTTTCCTATTTAAGTTCCTGCCTGAGTTTAGTTCTTTAGTGGTTCATTGTCTATGGTTGTTGTTGGTTGATGGGGTTTTTTTTTTTTTTTTGTTGATATTTTCAGTGTTATGCGTTCTGCGTGCATTCAGTTTTTGTTATTTAGTCTTGTTTAATCCCCTTTCTGTTTTTGACCCCTTGTGGTCTTTTTGGTTTAGTTGTGTTTATAGTGTTTTCTCTTTTGTTTAATAAACCCCTTTTTGTTCTCGGAGCCGCAAGTGAGTCATCCACCCTTTTTGCGCACGATGCCTCGTTCCCGTTCCCGAACCGTCCAGATCCATGACAGAGGTTAGGTTCTTCTTGGGAGAGAACCTCTAATTCAGACTGTCTTGCAGCTATGAGTTTGTAGTTTTTCTGTTGGGTAAAAATGATCAAATCAACTATGTATGAAACAATACACACAAGTTATGAAAATGAAACCAAAAATTTATTAAAATTAATCATCAAGTTAAATATGTTCCAAGGGCAAGAATCTGTTTAAATTAATAGCTGTTGTACTATATAGCTCCTTTTTTAAGTTGGCAGGAACTTTCTTGTACAACCCAGCAGCGCAAACATATAATGAGCGCGGAGCATGAGCGCGGCGCGGTTTTTTAATTAAGCCTGGAGCGGTCGCTTTGTCTCGCTCCAATTTCGCTCCGATACCGCTCAAACTACAATTCTGAGGCGTGCCCAAATCTACCCAGAATTCATCTGTACAATTATCAAGACTGTTACACAAATTGGCCAAAATGGAATTCACAAAGTATTTCACAAAGGAAACTGATAAATCATACAAGTGTACTATTCTTATCAAACGTATAGATGACAAGAATGTACAGCAAGAACAACAATGTGGTGAAACTGTTTTAGTGAGTAAAGATTCACTCTGGAATCACTTTTCTCAGAAACATGAGTGTGCTAGAAGCCAGAGCAAAACGCGTGCAAGTTTTATATGGTTGTAGCATATCAAGTCTATAAAGTATAAAAGCCTATAAAGTAAATATTGGTAATCAAATAAATTCGTTTTGTCATTCAAAGTAGGTCTAAGATTTTTTTTTTAATTTTTTCGTAAAATTTTATTTTAGAGACGTGCTGCATCAACAGAAAAAAATTGAGGAATTTAAAACGTGTCTGTATATTCTTTAGGCTATTAAGCCCACTGATTCCTTTATTTTTAAGCCTATTTTTGTGTGGCATGCCATTTCCAAACCTGTCTGTTGTTGCCGATAGGTTGCTTAAAAATAAATATTTTCTGTTTTGACTGGCAATGTTGCCGTTGCTCATATTTCTTTATGACATAAGGCTTCGGTTTAAGGTGACATTTGTTAGGCATGCAGATTATTTGTCCCTCTTTTAAATTGGAGCGAGCGTGGAGCGATTTGACTGGAGCGGGAGGACGTTTTAGTGGAGCGAGGAGCGGTGTTGAGCGGAGCGGCTTAGTGCGAATTAGAGCGGAGGAGCGGGCGGAGCCAACAGCCCCGTGAGCGAGGAGTGGAAATTCTCACCGCTCCGCTCCGCTCACATGCTCTGATACAGACACATAAACACCTATGGGCAATTTACCAATTCACCTAACATGCAACGTTTGGCCTGTGGGAGGAAGCTGGAGTACCCAGAGAGAATAGCAAACTCCACACAGAAAGGCCCTAGCCAGCCAGTAGGTTTGAACCCAGAACCCTCTTGCTGTGAGGCAACAGTGCTAGCCACTGCAGCACCATGCCGCTAGTCCCGAACCAATTACAGCAAATATTTATTTTCTATCGTTTGTGTTAGTCTGGCTCACAACCCAACTACAAAACTTACAGAAATGTAAAAATATCAAAACAGCCGTCATGAAAAGAACCCTTATTACCTTTTTTGCAACTACAGTTTCTTCTTGGGTGTCAAGGAAGAGTTTGTTGGGTAACCTCTTTCTCTTCTTGCTTTTTGGTTGGTCCTCTTGCAAGAGTTTCTGCTCAGCAGTCTTAAGTGTAGACTCCTTTTCCGTTAGTAAAAAATAGTAGCAAGGCAGAATTTAATTCCTAGAAACTATGTTTACGTTACATCAAATACTTTTAGGCTGCGGGCCAAATAGGGTCAGAGTGCACCCCCCCCTTAAGGAAACCAACTTTTTTGCATGCTCTGGCCATGCCAAATATGAATTTGAATGTTAACAGTGTAAATTCTGGGACCTACCTATTTCAGTCATGCCCATTGAAATCCATTGTTTTCAGAGCCACTTAATTCCATTTAAGTACATTAGAAAACTATGGATAGTCCATGGGATGGAAGAAGTTGGGATGGGCATGGATGAAACAGGTGGTGCATCCCAACATTTTCACTGTTAACATTCAAATTCACAATCGGCATGGCCAGAGCATGCAAAAAAAAGTTGGTTTCGTTCAGGGGGGAGGGGTGCACTCTGACCCTATTTGGCCCGCGGGCTATTTATTTTTCCGTTTTCACAGTTTTTGTATTTTTTTCCCCTGCTTTTTATAAGTTTAGTCTGTTCATTACACTTGTTAAATTTTGCCATATGTACAGCTGCCAAACTGATTTTTACTGTACAATGTTGGCTGACAATGTTGATATGTGACAGTTAAGAATTCTTAACCCAAATCTTAGCTGATATTCTTCAATTTAGGTGTATAATTAATGGTTCACTGCTAATTAAAAATTCATATGAAGCGAGACTCATATGACTAATGGCCGTTAGCTAGCTTGCTAAAAATTCAAATGAAGTGGGACTCATCATTAGCAAAAGCTAAAAGTTCAAATGAAGCGTGACTCGCGTGACTATCGGCTGTTAAAGTTCGACAGTGTGACTTTAGGCCTAGTCCTGCTTCGTCACTGTTCTGAAACTAATAGCCTACAGCAGGGGTACCCAATCTTAGGGCCGGTGTGTATGCAGGTTTTTGGGATAACCTGTAGGTCAGCTGTTCAAACCCAGGTCTGAAGACTCTTTCAGTCAATCAGTCCTCTAATTAGTAATCTAATTAGGCATTTGCAGCGAAAACCCGCATACACACCGGCCCTTTGCGGATAAGATTGGGTACCCCAGGCCTACAGCAAACGTTACAGTACTTACCCAATGGTGCAAAAACCTCAACAGGATAATCGCTATCAAGATTAATACTTCATGACTAACAAAGTAAAAAGACATAATGATAAGCACTTGCCTGCCAACTGCAAAATATGTGCTGGTTCAACCAGCCACCCATTAGTAGGCATCTTGCCACCGCGGCACTCGATAAGATACTCCTTTTTAGAGTTTTCAGGATCGAAGTCTACAATCCAATTTATGGGGACTATACTGAGCACATATTTATCCTTCCCCGTTGACCAGCTCACTAGTGCAAACTTCATTTTCTCCTCTCACTGCTGAGGCATGCACAGACTGGACAGACTAGCGGTGGCAGCTAGAGCCCATTTACGTTGGCTTGTCATTCGCGCCTATTCTGCCCATCAAACCATTGCAGGTTAATGTGTCAACAACTAGCTCGACCAATCAGAGATGTTGCTTACACCATGGTAGTGTTGCAAATAAAATCTTTTTTTTAAGGTTCTGTTGGTTAATTTAATACAACGTTTTAGCTTTTGTGTCACTGCTTTACAACGTGCACGCTTTACAAAACAGAGAGAAAATCGTTAGGATATTTACCTCTAGAAACGGAGTGGGCTTTCACTGCTGCGGTCTGTTTTGATGCTGTGGATGGTTCCGTCGTCCCAGAAGAAGAGAGGCATGGACGGAAGGAGAAGAAATACACTGCCCCAATTTCAGAATATGAGATTCCATCAAGAACAAGGAGATACTGGAAAAGGAGGTTCGTGTTTTACTCCAAACTAGCCTAGTTAAATTACCTTATTAAACAGTTGCTCTGTGTTTAGGCTACTGTTGTAGTTTTGTGGTTTGTGTGAGTTTTTACAAGCTTGCGGCTTAGCTAAATGCAGCTAAACGTAGCTAGCATGATGCAGCACACTGGCTCGCAAACTTTATTTAGCCTAAATAACAGACAGTGGGGATTTTTGCTATGATTGATGACGAGGCAATGTATTTAAGGGTGCACAGCACACAAAAAAACGAGAGAGAGAGAGCGAGACAATAATCAGTAGGCTGCACTAAATGGCCACATTTTAACCAGTTTATTGAAATGTAATCCTTCTTGATTAGTATCTGTTAAATAAGTTGAGCAAATAAGTAGTCCTGGGTCAGACCAAATGTTGAGTGGGATAATTGGAAAGCCCTCCATTTGAAGCATTTGGTGGAAGAATCTTATCTTTGCCATCCACGTTACAGGCGGTTGGCATTGGGCCATATTTTAAGAGAGTTCCTTGAAGTATATTTTTTGCATGGATTTATTACATATTCATATGATATATAAGTACAGCCTTATTATAATGTATATCAAACATGTATGTATATGTATATACAGTATATAAGATCAAGGAAAATAGGAAGTGCACACAAGAGCTAAATGATATCAGAAAACTGTATTGAAAATAAATACCGAAACAATGTAAGCCATAGATACGTACAAACAATGGGAGACAAACGTTTTGGGTCTAGCCCATCAGCGTTCCCAAATTGACTTTTTTTGGATTTACGCACCGAGCGAAAAAACTAAATTGAGACGTAGGCGCAGACACCCTATCTATCTCACCTATACAGTATAGCCATGCTTACCTTACGCATGCTTTATATAAAACTGTTCTCAATTCTTACACAACAGAACCTGGATCAGGATTCCTCTGACAATGGCTCGGAAGACGCACATGATGGTGGTGGGATTAGTGTAAGTAATCCTGTAATAACTACTACTAGTAATTTAGGGAAACACACTGGTCAATTCATAATTTACTGGTTTCTGTGTTTGACTGTGTCTGACAGCACTTCCTCTAAGACTTCTCTATTCTTACACAGCAGAACCTGGATCAGGATTCCTCTGACAACAGATCTGAAGATGCACATAAGAACATAAGAACTATACAAACGAGAGGAGGCCATTCGGCCCATCGAGCTCGCTTGGGGAGAACTTAACTAATAGCTCAGAGTTGTTAAAATCTTATCTAGCTCTGATTTAAAGGAACCCAAAGATTCAGCTTGCACTACGTTATCAGGAAGACTATTCCATACTCTGACTACACGCTGTGTAAAGAAGTGCTTCCTTAAATCCAGTTTGAAATGTTCTCCCGCTAATTTCCACCTATGGCCACGAGGTCTTGTATTTGAACTAATGCTAAAGTAACTATTCGGTTGAACAGCATCCCAACCTGTTAGAATCTTATAGACCTGGATCATGTCCTCCCTCAGTTTCCTTTGCTTGAGGCTGAACAGATTTAGCTCAACTAACCTTTCCTCATATGACATTCCTCTAAGACCAGGAATCATTCTTGTGGCCCTACGCTGTACCTTTTCTAAGGCCGCAATGTCCTTTTTAAGATATGGTGACCAAACCTGCACACAATAGTCTAGGTGAGGTCTCACGAAGGAATTGTATAATCTTAGCATTACCTCCCTTGACTTAAACTCCATACACCTGGAGATATAGCCCAACATCCTATTGGCCTTTTTTATTGCTTCCCCACACTGGCGAGAATGGGACATGGAAGCATTAACATACACACCAAGGTCTTTCTCATAATCAGCTACCTTTATTTCAGTAGGTCCTATAAAATACCTGTACTTTATATTTCTGCTCCCTACATGGAGTACCTTACATTTGTCTATGTTAAATTTCATCTGCCAGGTGTCGGCCCAGTCACTAATTAAATCAAGATCCCGCTGTAGCTGCTGAGCTGAGCTGTGATAGTGATGACATTACAGTAAGTAATTTTAACAGGGCAAAGATCTCACATATGATTTTCGTGTCTTCAAACATAAACTAGTTTGCTTTCCTAGCTTTTTTTTTTTAAAATTAACCAAAGCCTTATTTTTTGCAATATACAATACAATACACTGTATACAATATATCTTTTATATTTTTATCAAGTCTTAATTTTATGCAAATTTCCTAGTGCTTATGTTTGTCAACTATTCCTTGGACTTAATATATTTTCCCATTACAGAGCCTGCACACAGACCCTGAATCTGATGAACTACCACCAAATTTGAGGCAAACAACAGAGTCCTCAATCTTCAGTTTTGAGGACAGTGTTGACTTTGGTGTCTTTGAACCACTATGGCAGTCTTTTACTGACTCTGAATCCATTGGAAGTTGAGAAGAATTTCCCATGGAAGACAGCACTGACAAGTCAGTAAATGAAGAATCACATTTGGATTTTAAGGAAAGGCTTCATCCAGTAAATGATGAGCCACTTTACACAGGCTCACAACTAACCAAAGCTCAGAGTTTTTTTGCTTATACTTTCATGTGCTTCGAGACACTCACTTACTGCTGTGGCCCTGTCTGATCTTTTAGATTTGATTAATATCCACTGTCCAGAAAATGTTCTAACTTCAAAGCATCTGTTCTTAAAAGAGCTTAAACAAATACAGGGTCACTTAGAATGTCACATATACTGTCCCAACTGTGAATATTACATTGGCGACCAAGTCACTGAAGGGCAGTGTTCTGTATGTAACTCTATATGGGATAGAAACAGCTCACTAAAAAATGGAAATTTCTTCCTATACTTCCTATACTTAGTGTCAGTCCTTGTCAACTGTTGGCTTCAAGTTACACAGAAACAACATTGTGAATCATTGTAGAGTGATAGCAGGTGTTATGATGTGTGATTCAGTTTCCAGGCCCATTCTGCAAAACATGACCCAATTTAATGGTGTCTTGCCCAGCTCCGTCCGATCCTCGTGTGTGCCACGCCCACCTCGTTACCTCGTGTTCATCCCTGATTGTCATCACCTGTTTCCTGTTCCTTTTGACTTGTCCTGTGTATTTAGTCCGAGTCTCAGTCAGTGTTCCCCAGATCAGTCATTGTATTGTTTCATGTTCGTGGCCTGTCTGTCCCGAATAATCCCCGAAATCCTGAAATCACGGCTCTCTGGCCTACTCCCTCATTTGCCCATCCGCCGAACGTAACAGAATGACAGAACTCCCTAAAGACTCACCGCAGCAGGACGAGGACCTAAGGCTCGTCCTGCTGCACGAGGTGAGTTAATGGCGAGAGCAACCAGAGATCCGAGAGGATCCCGGCTTATACGCCCTGGCAGAGCAAAGCTGGACCCTCCTGCAAGAGGTAACCCCACGCACCGAAGCGCACGCGATGGCGGAAGTGCGCGCTCTCCTGCTACAGCTAGTCCGCGAATGGAAGGAGAAGCGGCAGTCACTGATCTCCTTCTTAGAGGCAACCCCGCCTCCATCTATCTGTCCCAGCCGCTGTCATCCCTGCCAGTGGGCGAGGGAGCTCCCCGCTCACCTGGGAGGACACCGCTGCTGCTCGCCGGATCAGCCGTAGAGAGAAGAGGCCTCCCTTGGAGGCTTATCACTACCGGCCGGCGCGTCTGGTCGGTAAGGGGATCAGCGCTATTCCCCGGATCCCTAAAGCCCTTAAAGGGGCAGTTCCTGACCTGCCTGTTCCAGTCCTGCCTGTTCCAGTCCTGCCTGTTCCAGACCTGCTGACGGCACCGCCTGCTGCTGCCGCCACACTGCCCGCAGCACCGTCCGAGGTGCCCGCTGCGGCGCCCCCTGCTGGCTACATGTTGGCGGCGCCCGCTGAGGCGCCCCCTGCTGGCCACGTGTCAGCGGCGCCCACTGAGGCGCCCCCTGCTAGCTGCACGCCCGAGGTGCCCGCTGAGGCGCCCCCTGCTAACTGGACGCCCGAGGTGCCCGCTGAGGCACCCCCTGCTGGCTGCAGCTGCTTTGCCCGTGGCCCTGCCTGACGCAGCCGCTCTGCCCGCTGCCCTGCCTGACGCAGCCACTCTGCCCGCTGCCCTGCCTGACGCAGCCGCTCTGCCCGCGGTCCAGCCTGGCTTGCCCATCCTGCCCGTCCAGCCTGTCCAGCCCATCCTGCCCAACCTGCCCGTCCAGCCCGGCACGCCTGTCCAGCCCGTTACGCCCGTGGCTCCGGCTGCACCACCTGCCGCCACGCCTGCGGCTCCGGCTGCACCGCCTGCTACCTCACCGGAGGCCATGACTCCTGTGGCTCCTGCCTCCCTCTCCGGCTGCCGCCCGTTGCCCGTCTGGGCTCCATCGGGCTCCCCTTTGTCCTCCGTCCCTTTCTTTCTGGTCTCCCTGGTCTGCTCCTCGTCCCTTTGTCCCTCCTGTTCCTGCTCCTTCTCCTCCTGTTGTGCCTCCGTTCACTCCTGGCCCTTTTGTTCCGCCTTTCGGTGTTCCCCCTGTGTCTCCCTTTCTAGTCTGTCTACAGTATCTGTGTTTCCAGTCCTTTGTCGGGTCCTGTCGTGGCCTTTGCCTTTGTGCCTGTTTTGTGTTTCCGTTCTATTTCCGGTTCCCCATTGATGTCTTGGTTTTTGTCTTTCAGGTCCTGTTCCCTCATCTCGTCTGTCGCCTCCCCTCGGGCTTGCCCGATGTGCGCGTCTTTAGGGGGGGGGGTTCTGTCATGCCCAGCTCCGTCCGATCCTCGTGTGTGCCACGCCCACCTCGTGTTCATCCCTGATTGTCATCACCTGTTTCCTGTTCCCTTTGTTCTGTGTATTTAGTCCAAGTCTCAGTCAGTGTTCCCCAGATCAGTCATTGTATTGTTTCATATTCGTGGCCTGTCTGTCTCGAATAAACCCCGAATTCCTGAAATCACGGCTCTCTCGCCTACTCCCTCATTTGCCCGTCCGCCGAACGTAACAAATGGTCATTATGGGTGCAGCCTCTGCCTACATCCTGGTGAACAAGTTCCAAAGGGAAATGGAACTGTTAGGGTTTATCCATACAAAGATGTTCCAAAAAGAGATCATGCTACAACCCTAACTGATGCAAGGGAGGCTGTGCGCACCACGCATTCTGTGAGAGGCATTAAAGGGCCCACATGTCTTGTCAACATCCCACACTTTGACATCATATCTGGAATGCTTCCTGACCATATGCATAATGTACATCTTGGAGTTGTTAGGCAAATAACAAGCATGTGGCTGGATAGTGAACACCATGAGGAGCCATACTATATTGGTAATCGTGTTCCTGAGCTCGACCAACAACTCTTGAGAATTAAACCACCTTGCAATATCACAAGAGTGCCCCGCTCTTTTCAGCAAATGAAATTTTGGAAAGCCAGTGAGTGGCAGAAACTGGTTACTTTTTATAGCATGTTTGTGGCTAAAGGGAATATTACCCCATGCATTTTACCAGCACTGGTTAATCCTTGTCACCTTCATGTTCTTGCTATGTAAGGTTCTTGCCTTGTCACATCAGAGGGGTTAAAAAGATGTGAAAAACTAGTTGTTGAGTTTGTCAAACAGTTTGAAACAATCTATGGAAAGGAAAATGTGTCATTTAACGTACATTTATGTCTTCATTTGCCAGACTCTGTGAGAAATTGGGGACCATTGTGGGCACATTCAGGATATATTTTTGAGTCTTTTAATGGGGAGATACTGAAGATGTTTCATGGCACCCAGTGTGTTCCCCTACAAATTATGAAACAATTCACATGTAGACAAGTGTTGCCTCTTTTGAAAAACAATGCACTAAGAAATGCTGTGCCTAGATCTATACAGCTGTATAACAACTTGACTGGTGGAAAAAAAGCTGATAGTTTGAAAGAGTAGCAGATCAAGTTGTGACCATTGGTTTACAATTTGTACGAAAACTTACTAATGAAGAGATACTGGCTATGAAAGAGACACTTTCAGTCACCACGGATACAGTTGTGAAAATATTCAGTAGAATTTCGGTCAAAGGAGAACTGTATTATTCAGAGCAGTTCACTAGAGTAATGAAAAGGAACAGATTCACTGTTATGTTGGATAATGGACACATAATCACTGTGTATTATTACATTGTGGTAGAGAGACTTGATAACAGAAAATGTTTTGCTTTGTTTCAGAAACAATGCTCAGGTAGGCCGTGGCATTTAAACGATGCCCAATTGGCACTAAGGGGCCTAAAGTGTGCCAAGAAAACATCCTCCACACCATTACACCACCACCACCAGCCTGCACAGTGGTAACAAGGCATGATGGATCCATGTTCTCATTTTGTTTACGCCAAATTCTGACTCTACCATTTGAATGTCTCAACAGAAATCGAGACTCATCAGACCAGGCAACATTTTTCCAGTCTTCAACTGTCCAATTTTGGTGAGCTCGTGCAAATTGTAGCCTCTTTTTCCTATTTGTAGAGGAGATGAGTGGTACCCGGTGGGATCTTCTGCTGTTGTAGCCCATCCACCTCAAGGTTGTGCGTGTTGTGGCTTCACAAATGCTTTGCTGCATACTTCGGTTGTAATGAGTGGTTATTACATGGTTTCAGTCAAAGTTGCTCTTCTATCAGCTTGAATCAGTCGGCCCATTCTCCTCTGAACTCTAGCATCAACAATTCAATTCAATTCAATTTTATTTATATAGCGCATTATCACAACATTACATTGTCTCAATGCGCTTTACATTTCTGCCTCGTAAGGACCCCCCATTGAGTAAGCCAAAGGCAACGGTGCCGATCCTCCAGAGGCCGGCAGATGAGTCAAACAAACAAGATGATATGACTAAGCTAATACAGGGGTTGAAATATATGTCTCAATGCAGCGGCCGACCGGTGCAGGCACGGGGTGCTTGATGCACGATGGCAGGATTAATAGAGGCACAGCCGCAGGGAAGGATGGCGAGGCATCGTGTTGAGCCAAGGGCAACAAGGCATTTTCGCCCACAGGACTGCCGCATACTGGATGTTTTTCCCTTTGCACACCATTCTTTTTAAACCCTAGAAATGGTTGTGCGTGAAAATCCCAGTAACTGAGCAGATTGTGAAATACTCAGACCGGCCCGTCTGGCACCAACAACCATGCCACGCTCAAAATTGCTTAAATCACCTTTCTTTCCCATTCTGACATTCAGTTTGGAGTTCAGGAGATTGTCTTGACCAGGACCACACCCCTAAATGCATTGAAGCAACTGCCATGTGATTGGTTGATTAGGTAATTGCATTAATGAGAAATTGAACAGGTGTTCCTAATAATCCTTTAGGTGAGTGTACATAAATACATCAAGTGTAAGTAATGCAGCCAAATGTACACATGTTTCTTAAATTATTTAATTCATTATCCAGTTTGCAAAGAATATCTTTATTATCACATTCTAAAGCAAGTTGAATACCTTTAACACAAGGAAGATACCTGCAGGAACCTGAGCAGGTAACCATGTGTGGAACTACTTTCTCTGACCCTCAACTGGCAAACATAAGAAACATACAGGTGTTATCATGAGCTGAAAACAAGCATTATGGAAGGTCTTGCCTTTTGCTCATAACTTTCATCCCTTAACCTCCAGACTAGTTACTTTCTGGATCACCAGGTTTTATAATCAGTCGTATTTTTGACCCCTAGATTATGTTATTTTTTTGTCTTTAGACACATCAAAATCTTATTATACACTGCTTTCAACAGAGAACTTCATCTATCTATCTGTATGTACACACACACACCCACACACACACACACACGTCAGTCTTCCCAAATTACAGTACCTTAGAATGGAATTGTTTTATTTCTAATGCCTGCTTACAATTATAGGAGTAAAAAGTTACTGTTCTGTTTGGGGGAATTTAGACAAAGGAACCTTATGTCCTGATGGCTTTTGGCATATAGTTTTTTTCCAGTTGTTTTTCTACCAGGTTAGTGAAATGTAGTGTGACTTCTTACAGCTGTACTTTTCCCAGGGTTAATCTTGTGAAGATTTGAGAGGGGGGTGTTTCCTTACCCCATTACAGGTATATATATGGAATTGCTAGGGGTGGTGTTGGTGGTTGTTCCCTCACTGGAACAGTGAACAACTCATACAGTAGTACTACAAAGCCCCTCCTTCAGCTCTATACAAAACACCATTCTTTGGAATAGGCTTTCTTGTATCTTATTTCTTGATATTTAAGTCCCCTCATTCATTCTGTTTAGCTGAACTCCTGCTCTAAATTAAAAAAAAAGAAGAATCAGTTTTTCATCCTTAGATTTACTTCTGGATGGGTCACCAGAACTTGTGCAGGGAAGTGCTTTTTGGGCCATAAGACTTCATGATGTTGAACGTTTGACTGATGGACGGAGAAGTGAATCGGTGTCTTTGGCAAGAATGATTGAAGACATAAGGACAGTTTCACAGCTAGAACTGTAGACTG
Organism: Paramormyrops kingsleyae; assembly: GCF_048594095.1. NCBI lineage: Eukaryota > Metazoa > Chordata > Actinopteri > Osteoglossiformes > Mormyridae > Paramormyrops > Paramormyrops kingsleyae. The sequence goes on from NW_027326065.1 coordinate 15,660, forward strand.
TGGGCTTTCTGGGAACCAGCAGAGAATAGACGGAGTAAAACAGCAGAGGCTGACAGAGACAGCCATGGTGACAGAGCAGAGGTACATAGAGTACTACGTGGAGAGAGATGTGCTGGATGAAGAGCAGCTGGAGGAAGTCGCCCAGAGACGGATACCTTCAAATAAATTTCTCCTAAAAGATCACCTCAAAAAGTCACTGAGGTAAGAGGTGGATGGCAACTTTGGAATCCTGATGGAGACAGAGCTATGCGGTTTTACAAACTACCTTTTGGAACCATTAAAAATTTGGATGAAAGGTAGAAATATGCAGCTCTGACAAAAATTAAGAGACCACAGCAAAATTTTCCATTTCACTCATTTCTCAGTTTATGGGTATGCGCCTGTGTAAAATATACTTTTTAAAAATTTTTTTGCAAACTCCAGCCTGGCTCTTCCCTGCTTCTCATTGATGAAGGGCTTCTTCCGTGCAGAGTAGCCTTCTGCCATCAGAACCAGGATTAAACTAGAATTTAAAAATGCAGAGATATTTAAAAATGTATAGTGGTCTCTCAATTTTTTTCCTTGCCTGTATTTAGACCTGGAATACTAATAGATTTTAGTAAAAAAAAATTTTTTTAAAACATATTAGTGTGCTGGGACATGTATTATAATCTGGTATTAAACAATGTAATGCAGGACATATTCCTGCTTCTGCTACCACTCTAGGACAGAAATACTGCTTCATTTTTGTAGAGACCATTAGGTAGGATGACTAATGTGTCCTTGTGACTGACTGAGCTTGTACAATGTACAAAGTTCAGATTCAGTCAACTGGAGGCCTTGGCATTATGCTAAACATGTGTACAAGACTATGGTCAATTTTCCTAATTTATTGACTGACTTTTATTTACTGTGGCTCGTGACTAAACTGAGTCTAAATAGGCACAGCAACATATTGAAACCAATAGAGTCAACCTTCCACATCGCAGGGCTTAGGGGTGCAGGCCCCCTGCAGTCAGGAAAAACCGTGTCAAATTTTTTGGCCCCTTTGGCAAGCAAAGATATGATACGAGAAATGTGAAATGCAAAGATCACTGAGAGATCACTGTGAGATCAATGCGATATATCATGTGAGAGCAGGCACGGAGGGGGACTAACTTTTCAGCCCAAAAGTCTATCGCCCAAGACCAGCCCATTTTGTCTTTGTCCTGGGGGAGCTATTAAATAAATGAATGTTAATATCTCAATAAATTTATCATTGACAATTTAACAAGAAAATAATGCGTATTGAACTGTTTAAGCAGTCTGAATTTTTCAGCCCTGCCTGCATGGTCTCTTTCTACCACACATCATTTGAGAAACTTCCAGTGGTTAGCGATACGCAAGCGATCCCTTGTGGCACTTCTGCAAACATACACTGTGCTCACTCAGTGCTGAATGGCAAGTGATCACACAGACGCTCGTGTTCCATGTTTGTGGTCTATTGCAGTGGTTCTCAAACTGGGGGCCGCGGCCCCCTGGGGGGCCACCAGATGGCGCTAGGGGGGCCGCATCGAAATTGTAGAATCTAAAAAAAAAAATTACCTGTATGTAAATCAGGCTAGTCAACCTATGTAAAATATAATGTATTTTTAAAAAAAAAATAATAGAAGTATAAAAAAAATGTAAATATAAATTTTACGTAGCACACAACGCTGCTATGGACATCATAAATTAATGTTCAGTATTCAGTACATGTTGCACTTTTCAGACAATGTTAGTTTTACTGTCAAAACTGTTTTAATACAATGTTATATTTTGTGAAATGTAAATTTAACAAACCAGAGAAATAAAGACTACAAACAGAATCTAAAATCTAAAATTAAGTAAAATTGTAAGTTTGAGGATGTTTTTGTCGCGTCGGCAGGCAGGCGAGCTGGGAAGCAGGCGAGATCAGCCAGAGATACGGGTAAACGAGTTTTAATTGTAACGAAAGGAGAGACAGGCATGGACTTTAACAGACAATACAATGACGGATCTGACGAGACGTACTCAGACGCGGACTAAATACACAAGACTAGCCAGAAATAACAGGACACAGGTGATCACAATCAGGACTTGACACGAGGTAATGAGGGGGCGTGGCACACACTAGGATCGTACGGAGCTGGGCGTGACAGTTTTGCGTCATGATTTTTTTTTTGAGGAGGGGGGCCACAAAAGGATTCACCCTACACAAGGGGGCCTCCTGCTGAAAAAGTTTGAGAACCACTGGTCTATTGTATGTGTGTGTGTGTGTGTGTGTGTGGGGAAGGGGGGTAATGTATATGTTACATTGTCGTAGCTGAATGTGCCCACAATGTGATAAAAACCTGTTATTTTAACCATGTGGGGACCATTTTTTTGGTCCCCACAAGGGGAAATCCAATGTCCTAAAAATCTGTGATGGCAATCAAAAAACTGTTGGGATTAGGGTTTTGCCCATAGAAATGAATGGACGGTCCCCAAAAAGACATGAGTATAGGTCTGTGTGTGTGTGTGTGTGTGTGTGAGAGAGAGAGAGGTTAACATTCTAAAGGTTTGTTGTTGAATTTTTAAGTGAAATTATTTTGTTTCCGACCAGCTCTATTTTACACTTGTCAAATAATTTTGTTTCTGACTGGCACAGCAGTTGAATGGCCCGCCAGGAATTCTCCCGAGTCTCCCGACTGGCCACTCAGGGACTGTGTGAAAGGCTGCTGTAAACACACTTGCACACTTGGCGTTCTCCAAACCAGCAGTCTACATATAATTTATACATGTATAACCTACTAAAGTTTTTGTGTGTCGTCTGCAGCTTTGGCAAAACTCCCAACCCCAATATGAATCAATCCCGTGATATATCAAAAGTCATGATGCAGCAGGGTCTACTGTAAACACGTAAATGGGTGATTAATATTAATGGCATTTTTTTCTATAGGTGTGAAGTTTTACAGTGTAGAGTCAAAATTGCTAATGGTTGTGTCCAAGTGAAAGAAGAGTTTTTACAGCAGGACAAAGAATATCTATTAATATTGGATTCTAACCTGCCATTTAAATTGTGCCTGAAACATGGAGTGAAAGCCCTTCCTGCTGTGCTTCTATTTGTTTACCTTATGATTCTCCCCTTACATGTCACCTCTGCCCAGCAAGACTGTTCTCCCTTCATGTGTCTTTGTTGATCTCCTACATAAAACGTGACATTGTCCTTCTCAGTCTGATAGGTCTTTACCTTGTCACGTGTCGTATTCGTGTTCTGACTGTCGTGAGTCACCTTGGTGTGCAGATTTTCAAAGCTCCTTGAGGACCGAAGGAGAACGTGATGAGTTCAGCAGTAGTTGCAATTATACAGTCTGTCACGATGTAGTTACAAAATGTTATTTGTAAGTAGTACCTAGTAGGAAAATAAAAACTGTAATGAAAAAAGTATAACCTTTTACTTTATTCTGTACTGTAGCATCTTACTCCCTGTCCAGTGTCTTTTTGATTGTGTTCCCCTCATCCTTCAGCTCTACATCACTCAATGAGTTTGCCTTTACAAATATGGAGGTGTAACAGTGTACAAAATAGTACAGCAAATATGTTCTTTCCATTCTTCCAACATTCTTGACACCCTTCCTCTTACTGTAATCATCCTTATGGCCCATGCTTTTATCCACTTTCTCTTATTTCTCCCTTTCCTCCTTCCCCCCGCTCAACACATCCTGCCCCTACCACTCCATTACCCATGCCCCCCCCTCGCCCAAGTTGCTCTGTTCAAGGGCTGCGACGCAGTGTGGTAAGCTGCATGCCTGTGCTGTCCTGGCTGCCTGGCTACTCCATCAGAGACTGTGCCTTGGGGGACCTGATTTCCGGCGTCAGTGTGGGCATCATGAACCTGCCACAGGGTGAGTCTGGTCATATCTTGGAGGGAACGAGGAGGTCTGGTCCCGCTCATTCTCCATGTAGCTCCACAGCTACGAACTATATGCTAAAGACTGCAGACAGTCACTACAGGAATTGACAGGTAACACGGGTCATATTTGCTCACTATTGAATTATTATTCATTTAACGTTAAAACACAAACAAGGAATATCTACATTTGATGTTTATGGTGCCTCACTCTTATGTGTACACTATTTGCCCTTCTGTTTTGATAATTTCAAACAGCTAGAAAATGAATCCCAGGGAATGTTTCACACTCCAAGCACACATGAGCTAGACAACCATTGTTTAGTTGATTAAGCATTTTCGCTGTGTTTCAGAACCGAACCCCAGCAGCTCTGTTTGTTGAGGCCAAAATAACACCTGCCGTGTTTTCTCGCTCCTGCAGGGATGGCATATGCCTTGCTGGCCTCTGTGCCTCCCGTCTTTGGGCTCTACACCTCATTCTACCCTGTGCTGGTCTACTTCATGTTTGGAACATCGCGACACATCTCCATAGGTGAGCAGCTATGTCTAGTGGCAAAAAATGCCACACTTGAAACCAGCTCTCTGTTTTACACAAAGTAGATATACTGTTGTTTCAATGCTCCAAAGTTGTTGACAAAATTTTGAAAGCCATTGATGAAATTTTGTCCATTACTACTGGGCATTACATTTCTTTCATAGGTTTTGTTGTAGATGCTCTTACTGTATATGATACACTGTTCTTTACGTAATGGACGGACACTTGTTAAAAAAAAGCAGCTTTGCTGTTGCTTGTGTGTGTTTGTTTTTAAATATTTATTTACTTGTTTGTTTATTCAGTTTGTGTGTGTTCCTGTATTTTGATTTGCATGTGTTTTTAATTCTTAAATATTTATTTACTTTGTTTGTTTGTTTGTTTGGTTTGTGTGTGTCCTGTTGCGTTCAGGCACGTTTGCAGTGATCAGCATAATGGTGGGCAGTGTGACAGAGCATTTGGCTCCTGACAGAGACTTCCTCATTAATGGCACCAACGCCACTGGTGAGGTGGATGTAGCTGCCCGGGATGCCTACCGGGTTAACGTGGCCGCCACCACCAGTGTTCTGGGAGGGATCCTCCAGGTACGTCCAACACCTCTTGGCATCTATCTATCCATTTTCCATGACTGCTTACCCAGTTCCGGTGAGCCTGGAGCCTATAGCAGAAAGTGCAGAGTCACTATGGGGAATTTAGAGCCACCGGATTGTGCTGTGACAGGAAGCCAGAGTATGCAGAGAGAACTGCGAGCACACAGAGGCGGGGCTTCCGTTCACCTCCACAAAGAAGAACCATATATCACACTAGCAATCCCAATCACCAATTAGACACATGCTGTCCGCGCAGATGCTCACAGCTTGTCCTTCAAACTAACTGTGCCCCCTCCCTGCAGGTCCTCTTAGGCCTGGTGCGATTCGGCTTCGTAGCGACGTACCTGTCAGAGCCGCTGGTGCGGGGCTACACTACAGGGGCCACCGTGCACGTCGTCGCCTCTCAGCTGAAGTACCTGTTCGGCGTGGCGCCGCGCCGCTTCAGCGGGCCCCTCTCCCTGGCCTACGTCAGCATCTCGCCAAGCACTCATCCCATCCCACAAGCCCTCTCTCCCTCTTTACTCATCCACTCCTTCCTAGAATAGATCAGCCTGGGCCTCGGTTGCTTTCAGCTCTCAGATAATAAAAAACCTGTTGTGCCACAGCACTTAACCCTCATTAAGCAGTGACTATTGCATATGTGTATGCTTGTAGAGGTCTCTAAGGCCTTAAGGACTGTTCTTCATGCTTTCATGCTTTTCCTGTCCTCCTCTTTGTAGACGCTGATTGATATATGCTGCCTGCTGCCTGAGACCAATGTGGCCATTCTGGTGGTTGGAGTGATCTCCCTCGTGGCTCTGATATCAGTGAAGGAGCTGAACTCCGTCTACAGCCACAAGCTGCTCCTGCCTATTCCGATTGAGCTTATTGTCGTACGTCTCCCATTTTGTCCCTCACACCTTCCATCTGCCTTATTACTCATTAGCTGTCGACATATGGATGTTTTCCAGGCCAGAAATTGTTTCAAAATTACAGCCGGAAGAAGAGCTGCATTTAATATCTGCTTCCTGAAATGGCTTTTAATAAAAACAAGTGGGAGTTCATCCTCATTACTTTGAATACAAACATTGCAACCACACACCTGGACACACACACACACATTTAATTGAATGCTTATTAGGTGCAACCCTAAAGATTAAATGGTCATATTCCCTCAGATTCAGAAATGATTTTCTGCATGATTTGTTTCTGCTTTCACATTAGGCTGGATATTATTCCACAGCCTCCACTTGTGTAATCAGTATGGTCAAAGTGGGTAACTGTGGGTAACCCAGCAAAGGAGCTTTTCATTGGGTTCCTCTAAACTGAAGAGAACCTTCTGTCTAGAAAAAAATGGTATAATAGACCTAAAAGTATAATAGATCTAAAATTCCTAGAGACAGTTTAACATCTGCATGTGTTTGTTATATAGATTGTGGCAGCCACTCTGATTTCATTCTATGCTGATCTGTCGAGCCGCTTTGACGTTGATGTTGTGGGGGAGATTCCAAGCGGGTGAGTGTTCAATGAAACATTTAGTTGCTGTACTCTACTTCATATTAAAAATACAGCTGAACATTACTGAACAGGTATCAGTAGCTTAACATTAGCTGATAAGGGGACAGGAATTGGAGAGACACCAGAAACTCTATACTGTGCTCCACATACAATAGACACCTTATAACATTACAGTTTTGGTTTGTGCATATTTCGGTCAAGCTGTAAACTAAGCCCAGCTACCTCAATTTGCCCTCTGGAAGCTTCCTCTTTTATCTGAGCCATCTTTTGGGCCCCCTGTTTCCATGCACACAGGTTGAAGCCTCCCATTGTCCCCGACGTCAGCATTTTCATGGAGGTGGTTGGGGATGCTTTTGCCATCGCTATCGTCAGCTATGCCATAAACATGTCACTGGGCAAGACGTTTGCTGTCAAGCATGGTTACAAGGTGGACAGTAACCAGGTACATCTTTGACACAAGTGCCCTATGGATGATTATACTGTTTGGAAACACCCTGCAATTGGTTGGGTTGGCGGGGCATTGCGACTATAGCTTCCAAGATAGGCTCCAGATTCCCATGACCCTGCATAGCACAAGCAAGTATGGAAAATTGCTGGATGGAAATATAGTAAATAACAGTGTCTTGTGTATGTCATAAACAGGGATTGACATAACTGGTACGCAAGTACGCATTCACCTGTAAAAGTGATATGTGCAGCAATCGGTTGTTGTAACAGCGTGAATGTGTACGTATTTCATGTGCATTTGCACCAATATGAAAAGAAATTATCATGCATTTCTGGCAATCCAGAATAAATTCAAGCCTGTGCTGTGTGTATTGTTCGACTTGCTTTTAATAATTTCCACATCAGTACAGAACAGTGGACACATTATATAGGTACTAGGGAACAATTTTGAATATGGTTTTTACAATAATGATACTTTATTTCCATTTGTACAAGTACAGGTACATGGTAATTTTTTTATTCTTACATATTTACGCATGATGAGAGAGCAAAGCTTGGAGTCAGAGTTAAAGGTCAGGCATTTTCCCAGCCAATCCTCCAGCCATTTATAGGATATAAATATTTCACCCCAAAACTGAAAAAATATATGTTTTAGAGGGGCTTTAGTGCTATCTATCTAGTTTGGCGATAACTTCTGTACAGTGATACGATTAGTTTGTGGAGTCCTGTAGAGGAAAATTGTGAAACTGCTTACTACAAAGTCTGTGGATTATCTTCAGTAACTGGGTCATGATTTCTGGTAAGAGACATCACTGTTCAATTTTTCAAATGTGTTTTTCTGGTACTTTAATCACCACAGAAAGAATGCCATTCACTCGCATTATATTCAAGAGAAGCCCAACATTACTATGGTTAATATCTCCAAAATTAGGCAGCTCCCAGCAGAACAAATTAGATTGATATATGACACTAAAGCCCCTCTAAAACATCATTTTCAGTTTTGGGGTGAACTGCCCCTTTAACTCAGGGGCACCTCAGGAATATGATACCTCTGGCAATCATGGATTTCAAACCAATGATCTTCCGAATGTGAATTGGGTCTGATCTCCCATAGTACTGAGGAAGCCTGTACACTGTATTATCTCATCACTCCTCCCTCACTTGCGTGGGAGGCTAACCACATAGTCTCCATAAACTTAAAATTAATCCCACATTAACCCCATCTGAGAACCTGCTCATTCTGTAATAGCAAGATCCAGCCATCTGCCGATTTTTCCTCTTCCGTAACCATGGTGAGCCTGACACCTGTCCCAGGAAGATCAGGGCATGCTGCCCCCTGAATGGGATGCTGGTCCATCACAGACAAAAAATACAGACATGAATTAGCTAGATTGTATATGAATTGTGTAATGTACTGGTTATCTTCTGGAAACCAATTATGACCCAAATGCACCTTAAGTATACTGTGTAGTATTCATTAGAACTTAACACAAAACAGAACACAATCTTTATGATGCTCATGTGGAGTCCACACATGTAAACCTGTTCTCAGAATCACATAAAATTTAATGTCCTTGTACTTATGTTCAAGGTTGTGCCGCTTCACACCTCTTAGCAGACTTGTTAAATTACTTAACAGAATTTATAGCTGTGCCTTAACCCTTGAATTGAGCAAATAACCTTAAGGTGAGCATGTTGTGGAACAAATCATTTAAAATGAAGCAACCAAGCTTCAGCGTGGTGATCTGTGGAATAAATCGACCTAATGTCAAGTGAGCAAGCCTCAACTTTAATAATACATCTAAAAGTTTTTGAAAAGGCTTAAATTATTGTGGATGAAAGTGTTTTATTAATTTCACTTATCAAAGTGTTGTACTGACAATAATGCATTTAGTAGCTATCTTACAGTCATAGGATGTCTTTGAGGGGACCTCCTGGTTTTGTTGTCTTGCTTGTTCACAATCTTGACAGGCCTGTCTCCTGCCTCCCTCGCCGCATCCTCCTGGTGGAGCTCTAACATATGCTCCCCTCTGACCCCCACTCCACCCCTCCACACAGGAGCTTGTGGCTCTGGGTCTCAGCAATGTAGCGGGAGGTCTTTTCCAGTGCTTTTCCGTAACCTCCTCCATGTCCCGCAGCCTGATCCAGGAGAGCACAGGGGGCCGGACACAGGTGAGACACATTTCGACCATCTCAGTTTTGCCCTGGGCCATGTGTATGCCAACAGCACCTCTAGCTACTAATTGATACAGTAATCACCTATATATGTCTCATCATCACGTGTGCTGCCTGATGTGCACTTTTGAGTCTGTTGGTGGGTGCTGTCAGGTGGCGGGGGCTATTTCTGCTCTGGTGGTGTTGATTGCTGTGCTGAAGCTGGGGCCGCTGTTTGAGAAGCTCCCCAAGGTAAGTCTCTCCTCGTTACCCATAGTGCACCTGATTTGAGTAATAGCTGTGGCTAATGCGTTTTTCTCGTCCATTTGCCTGCCTCAGGCAGTCCTGTCCACTGTTGTCTTCGTCAACCTGAAGGGCATGTTCAAGCAGTGCCAGGATATTCCCATGCTGTGGAGAAGCAGCAAACCTGACATGGTATGGGGAAAATATGCTTACTAACCACCATTAATTGGACAAAAACATATATGGGAGCCGCAGTTTGTGCTGATCTGCATTCGGTTTTAAATTACACTTAGGAATACAATTTATGAATTGTGAAAAATGGGACACCCAGGTTAGTGTTTGCATGCACACAGGGTTGTTGTGCAGTATGCATGTATTCTATAAACATATCTGAATTTACTTGTTCATGTTTTTGATGAAATCACCAATGTGAACTGGTTGTCAGCACCAGAACGTGCACAGAGTGTACACTGAAGAGCAACTTCCCAAATGAGTGAGTGGCTTGTGTCTGTGGGGTGTGTGTGTGTGTGTGTGTGTGTCTAGCAAGAAAAAATGATGTAGGCTATCTTACAGTTTACAACACTCACAATGTGCACTCACAATGCAAATTTTTACCTGCATGCTACTCCCAAATGTTGTAACCAGTGATGTCTCAATTCAGTATCAAAAATAGGAATTGGAACTACAGCCTGATCCTAAGCCCCATCTATTTCCACATCCATGCCATTTATGTCAATTGTGCAAATCGTAAGGTTCATTCACATGCTACAATAAGTCTGAGGCACTTGCCTCGAAACTACAAACTATCAAGATGTCAGCCATCTGAAAATTCCATAAACTGGAAACGAAAACTAGCCCAACAGCTATGCGCAATGTTTGTAAAGCCATCCTTTCAAAAGAAGGTAGCAACAGGGCATCATTTAATACAGTGCTTTACAACCCAGTCCTCAGCTGGGAGAGAACGAAACAATGGACTGTCTGGGGGTCCCGAGGGCGGTGTTGGAAAACACTGATTTAATACAATAAATCTAATTGGGCACTTGCAGAAATATCACAAGGAAGAATACAGTGAAATCATGAGGCTTACTCAGATGAAGAATGTACCGCCACTTACTGTATATGTATATACTGTATATTTAAGTATTTGTGAAAAGATCGGAATTCGGAATTGGCAAATATCAATATTGAATGGATTGGATTAAGAACATAAGAACATAAGAAATTTACAAACGAGAGGAGGCCATTTGGCCCATCAAGCTTGTTTGGGGAGAACTAAACTAATAGCTCAGAGTTGATAAAATCTTATCTACAGTAGCTCTGATTGAAAGAAACCCACTGATTTACCTTGCGCTACACTAGCAGGAAGACTATTCCATACTCTAATCAGATCGGGGTGACAAAGAAATAGGTTAGGACAACCATAGTTGTAACTGGTTGGCTAAGGATCCCAAATGTGAATGGAAAGCAAAATGCATAGTATGCGTGGAGCTATTCGACATTTTGAACATGGGCAAGCTGTTACTCACATGGCAGGCAGAAGCATTGCTGTCGAGTTCCCGGAAAGGGGAAGATGGGAAATTGCCCTGGGCAGCATCTTCTGGGAGGGTGTCGTCTTTCCACCCCCACTCCCATAACATGGAAAGTATGTAGGAAACTTGCAGATAAACACTGATTATGGTGTCTGTTCTCACACCTGTGAACATGGCTATTTCTGCTGTCTGCAGAAATAGCCGTGTGCCTTACTACATTTCAGTCTGTGACGCATGCCCCCACCCTGGACAGTCCTGATGTGTGTCCCATCTCTCTGAATTCTCTTACCTGCAGCTGGTATGGCTGGTTACCCTGGTGTCCACCCTGCTTCTAAACCTGGACCTGGGCCTCGTGACCTCCATCGCCTTTGCCCTACTTACAGTCATCTTCAGGACCCAACAGTGAGCCAGGCTGTCTCTTTACATTTGTCATTGTCTCAAATTTGTGAGCCTGTTAGCTTTTCTCTAATTTGGAACAAAGTTATAGGGAAAAAAATCAGATATTTTGCCAAGGAGGAAATTGATGAAGAAGCAGATTATTACAGTAATAAAAACAAGGCCTCTTTTATCTGGCATCTCTCTCTTCTGTTTCTGTTTGGTTCTTTGTGTAGGCAGGCAGCGTAGTCAGCATCTCAAATCAGAAGGCCGGCGGTCAAGCAGATTTATCAGTTCTCTTTACACCGATGACTGTATCAAAGTTCAGCAGAGAAATGTAACCAATTCCTGTGGTATAAAAATCTGTGATTGTTAGTTGTAATATGTGGCTATCGTAATGGTTATTAAGATTATTTCTTTTGTAAAGAAATTTCTTGTTACAGTGCTGTTTTGGTGAACATGCACCATGGAACAGTGCATTGTCTCCTTTTGTAACTTGGGTACATGTAAGTGAAACTTTGACTGTGCTTGTTCAGAGTGCTGTTGGTGTTGTGTGACATCTTGTTTGTTCCCAGTTGTTGACCTCGGGATTGTGTTGACTCTGCTCTGGGGCTCGCTTTGCATTGCAGAGCCTAGTGGTAAATGGAGATGGATCACATTTTCTGCTGCATGGACAATGTGCATGCCCTGATATTGGATGTTTTGAAATTTTTGCCATATCTTTTATTCTGTTATCTGCAGATTGTTAGCTGTTTGCAGTTTTAAATTAAGGGTACTATGCAGTATCATGCATGTATGGTTTGCTGTTTAGGGTTAACGAATTTAAGATAATCCAAACCACATTGTTCAAAGCGTGTTTAATAGAAAGGGGAAATATTTTCAGCTGTATCGAAGCTAAGTGATTTATCACGCTCTATTACAATGAATTCCCCATGTCATTTATGTGTTCATTGTCCTTTGCAAGATAAAGATTAATGTTGCTCATATTTCTGTCTTTGCTCATTCCTCATCTTTCTCTATGTCTCTCTTCCTCCCTCATTCTGCTCAGACCAAAATATTCCGTCCTCGGGTGGTTGCCAGGCACAGACATCTACCTTGATATAGATACATACGATCAGGTGAGCCTAACGGTGCCAAATCTAGGAATAATGTGATGGTGTGAGGCGGTCATGCTGCGATGACGAATGACTAAAGGAAAGGATGTGAAAAAGGACAGCAACCTGCAGGGGGGTTTTACCCGAGTGACGCACTGCCTTGTTTGGTCTTGTTGTCTCCCTGCAGGTGAACACAGTTCCAGGCATCACCATTTTCCGTTCCTCCAGCACCATTTACTTTGCCAATGCTGAGCTATATCTAGAGGCTCTACAGGAGAAGGTTACTTTTATGTCTAATTGCAGCTGTAAATTATTAATGTAGCAATTTAACCCAACTATCCATTATTCCTGTCTCTGCTGTTGAATCCACTGGCACAACAGGATTTTCTGTTTCTTGTAAAGTAGCAACAGCAGTGCATTGGTGACAGTGAAAGGGAGTCACTGCAATAGTGACAGTAGCAATGGCTGCCAAACCATAGTCACTAACCCTAATGCATCATGGCTACACACAGAGTGGCGTTGACTTTCTGAAGCGGCTGACCCACAAGAGGAAGCTGGTAGCAAAGCTCCAACGGCAAAAGAAAAGGGACGAGAGGAAAGCAAGGAAAGAAGCTAAGAAACAGGTGTGAGAAAGCAGGTACACCTGCAGATGTCAAATGGCATTAGGGCTGAGCAAGAACACCATCTCAATGTGGAATTGTCATTCAGTTGGGAAGGTTGTATTGGTTCTTGATGCTACTTTTCCTTTTTCTTCTCATATCACCAAGAGAAAGGTTCTGAATTCAAGGTCTGGAACACTATTTTCAGTGGAGCGAGTGATGGGCCAATGGAAAAGGCGAGACGGATGGGAAGATGAGAATGGAGGTGTGCAGGAAGGTGGTGTTTGTGACCAAGCTGACAGGGTTAAGATGGAAGATGGAGTCATCAGTGGTCAGATGAACTTGGGGTACCAAGATGGAGAAATCCCTGAGGAAGCTACACTCAATAGGAGCGACACCATTAGTGCAGAAGTGACTACTGGCTCTCCAGGCCTGAGCCCTTTGGATATCCACTCCATAATCCTGGACCTCTCCACCACCGGCTTCGTAGACACAGTAACCATGAAGACTCTGAAAAAAGTAAGTTGAAGTGTTCATGGGGTTATAGGGAAGGGGTGATAGGGGACAACGTGAAGGCTCATTGTGTAAGTTTTGTAAACATTAAGGATTTCCTTTGAATGGATGCCATTGGCCTTGTCCTTGGATGACAGTTTTCAGCCTGCTTTATCTCCTCATTTCCTTGCAGATATTCCATAACTTTGGAGAAATAGATGTGGATGTGTACATGGCTGCCTGTCAGTGTGAGTGCATTTTAAAATGGCTTAATGGGTTACACAAACTCAATATTATATAGCAGTGTTTCCACTGGCTGCTTCTATGTGAATGCATTTGTGTTGGCCTGGAGACCGTGGGCTATCTTTATGTTTTCATTCACATGAAAATAAAGCACACATTTTACCATATATATACACCAATAATCCAAAACATTGAGACTACCCCAACATGAAGTGAATAATATGAGCTATTTTGTAAAAATGGTATATGTGAAAGTCTGGGATATATTGGACGCAAGCCAACATTTGATACTTGTATTGTAGCTGACATGCAGAAGAAATAGACATGGATAAAGATCTGAGTGACCCTGGTAATGGCCAAATCATTATGGCCAGACGACTGAGTTAGAGCATTTCCAAAAGCATCTCCAATGACAGTCAGCCAAGGTGGATACTGTACCTACTGAGGCCTGGAGCTTGGTAATGGCGGATCAGACATGTAGGTTCTGCATCTCAGAGATACACGACACATGCCTGCTCAGTCACACATGATGTAACAAAAGATAGGATTTATCAGATGAGGAGACCTTCTATTTTTCTATGGTCCAATTCCAGTCCTCGTAGGCCCATTGTAGGTGCTTTTGGTCGACAGTAGACAGGGGTCAACATGGGCAATCTGACTGGCCTGTGGCTACACAGCTCCATAGGCACAGGGCTATGAGACATTTCTCCCATGACCATCATTAAAATTATTTGCCATTTGTGCCCTTCTGTCGCGCAGTACCAGACAGGATAGTTTTTGTTCACGTTGATGAGTCTTGGCCACCTAACACCCGGTCGGCGGTCCCCACAACTTTTTGTTGGAGGATGCAGTGTTTTTATACACTGTCTGAAAAAAGAGTACCAGGCACAGAAATGGATTCAGAGGAGCATCCCTAAGGTGCAAACAACATTAATGTACCCCCAATGGCCCAAAAAATCTTAGTCAGAGTCCATTTCTGTATCTTAAAAGGTACCAGTACCTACAGCTAAGGGTACAATTGGCAGACCTTTAAGGGTACAGTTCCAGTGACAAACAAAGGTACAAATCTGTACTCCTTTTTTCTGACAGTGTAGTTTTGATTGTAGTATTTTTAGGTTTTACATTATTTTCATCTGAAATCTAGTTTAGTTTTAGTTAGTTTTCAGTGTGGTTTTATTATTTTTTATTGAATATATTTCTTGATATTTTCATACTTTTACTTTCAGTTTAGGTTTTACTAATTTTATTTCCTGGGAAAGACTGAAAGTTGTAGAGCTATTTAGTATCTCGTACATGCAGTGCACATTATGTGCTCAAAATTGACATAACAAATTCCAAGTATTATTACTGGTTTTATAAAGGCAATATGCTGGATTATTTTGAACAATTTTCTTCCAGTTTAGTTATAGTTTTAGTTTCAGTTTTCATTAATGATAGTAACCCTTATAGGGCGTAACACCAGAAAATACTAGCATCTTTTCCAGGCAACGTCATTTCAGGGAACTCCTCTGATATGGTAGTGTTGTCATGTCCCGCATTTTACGGGATTGCCCCATATTGAAAAATGAAGTGCTGTTCTCCATTTTGAACCATTACAGGACACTATCTGTCCTGTATTTTGTGAATATTCCTCCCTCCAACCCGAGGCAAGTTTTTGTCGGCAGGGACCCCGGTTGACATCCAGAATTTCTTCAGATTGAAAGCTGAAACACTAATGGCTGGTTTCTGTGATTGTAAACACTTGCATTCTGTATGTTCTACTGGATGGCAATGCTTTGAGTTTACAGTATACAGCATCAGTACAGACTTTAAATTGCCTAAAGCACTAAAATTTTTACTTGGTTTTTCCTTAAATCTTCATTAAAAAATATGTTGTAGTTGCTGAGCTGTCGCTTTCTTCACCGACACCTGAAGTTTCTTTTGAGCGAGTGCTAATCTCTCACATGACCCATGTATACAGATTCCCCCAGCTATCTGAAACTAGACCATTCGAATGAAACATTCCATAAGCCAAATGTCGTAAACTGAAGATGCAATTGCCATTAATTTATATGGGATTTTTTGGAGCATTCCCAGATTGAAAAAATAACCCACCAAATCATACCAAATAACACATAAAATCTAAAATAACAATAACATATAGGCTCAGTAAAAGCAGTAATGATATGATAGGTACAACCTTATATAACCTTAATAAAGTAGAAATAATAATAATTGATACTTTGTTAATCCCCCAACTTGCTCTTTATGGAGTAAGCTGTCTGTGAAGGGCAGTGACCTGTTGCAGCGTCCCAGGAGCTGGGGACTAAGGGCCTTGCTCAAGGATCTGCAGGCGTGCCGAGGCTGGATTCAAACTGGTGACCTTCTGATTACAGGCACAGAGGCTTAGCCCACTGAGCCACCTGCCTGTACGGTGTAGTTTCACTTATCAGAATCAATACAGTCATGTGTCGCTTAATAACAGGTCTACGTTCTGAGAATTGTGTCATTAGGGGATTTCGTTGTTGTGAGAACATCATAGAGTGTACTCGCACAAACCTAGATGGTACCACCTACTACACACCTAGGCTATATAGCATAGCGTAAACAACGATAAAACGTACAGTCTAGTAAAAACTTAAACGAATAACATAGTTATCAAATATTATGTACTGTACGTTATTTATATGTGCTGTACTTTTATACAACTGGCAGCGCAGTAGGTTTTTTTTACCCCGGCATCACCACAAAC
This sequence comes from Paramormyrops kingsleyae, assembly GCF_048594095.1. Classification (NCBI taxonomy): domain Eukaryota; kingdom Metazoa; phylum Chordata; class Actinopteri; order Osteoglossiformes; family Mormyridae; genus Paramormyrops; species Paramormyrops kingsleyae. The sequence continues at coordinate 32,054 of NW_027326065.1, forward strand.
ACGTGAACAATGCATTGCGCTACATCTTTATGTGGCATATGACTGTATATCTCAGCTCGCTGATAAATCCTAAAGGCTATTTTCACTTTCTTTCGGTTAGCGAAAATAGGTACTAATGTAGGTCTTTCCGTAAAAGCGAAGAGGCATAAAGCAAAAATTCTCAAAACAGGGCAAACCTGTTTTCCCAAAACTGTAGCACGCAGTTTGCTCCGCTTACTCAGTCTACCTTGCTTTACGTTTGTAACATGTCCGTTCTTAAAAAAAAAAACTACCATACATTGGTTGGAATTGTGTTCCTTTCTGTGATGTGATAGGCTATCAAGCAATATTCTTTATTGGCAGTTTATCGAAGTTTCACCTTTTTCTTTATCAGTTACATTTATATGACAATAATATATGGTTTATGTCACCCATTCCTACCTTGTATTATGTCTCAGACCTTGACCTACACCAATTTTCCCGATACAGTCAGCATTATTCACTTCACATGGGGGTGATCATAATATTTTGGCTCTTTCGTTTGACTTTAATTTGTGCTTCACATAACCACAATAAAACATTTAAATGAATGGGTAAAATTAGCTGAAGGAATATATTTCCAGCACATCATCAGATGACAGGAAGTGCTACTGTATCTATCTGTAGAGATCTGTGATGCAGCCTTTGACTCTCTGATGTCTCATTTTCCAAATGCCCTTGTGCTCAGCCTGTGTGGTGGAGCAGCTGGAGTGTGGAGGATTCTTCTCTCATTCCCTCCCCAAGGGCCGGCTGTTCGCCACGGTCCATGATGCTGTACTCCACTGCCTCTGGCGAAGGGGCCAGTCAACTTTGCCTGCCTACGTGCCGGTGAGCACTGACTCTACTGCCTCTCTATGACTCACACAGCAAGCCCAGAAACATGCACCAAACCAGATTTTACACACAGAGTACACAATTTTATAAATCCCACCAAGGATAAAAGAACAGTCTATCAATGAAACAGTTTTTTTCCTAGTCATAACATTAGATGCTGCAGTTGCTCCCACTGACAGAAATCTATGCTGTGAGATCATTATCACTTTGGACTTGTCAAGTCGTGACACGTTAATGAACTGTCATTGCAGGATGTGGCTTGCAGCACCAAACTGTAACCTTGAGGTCTCCCCATCATAGAATTTCCATCCCGCCTACTTTCTTTTGCTGTTGTGGTCAATATGCACAGCCATGCCTCACCCACTCCTCTGTTATGTTTCTATGGCAATAAGGATTGCAGTTTCTGTGGCAACAGGTTTTTTTTCCCTAACTCTCAGATAGTCTGTAAGTTGCCTCACAAACATGTAAAAGGGATGAAAATGTACATGGGAAATGTAGTGCTGGGAACATATCCAGAAATATACACAACTCAGGTGGAAGAAGGGACAGCTTTCAAAGTCAGGGGTCTAAGTGACACTGTATTACTAATCCACTTTACAAAAAGACTCTTCAGTGTGTGTCATTTTAAGACATTTTACTGAATCAGTGTATACATATTTACAAAGTACATTGTTAAATTTTTTTTGTCTTAATACTTTTTGGCTACTTTCTATCTATTTAAATCAGAGAAAGAGAATCTTAATGAATTTAAAATTAATTTAGCTTTTTAAACTTTAAAAGATAGGTCTGGTAGGTTTGTACTATCAAGCATGCCTTAAAATGACCTGTAGGGAGGAGTTTGCAGAACAGGTGGGCGTTTCTTCAGATATATGCATATTACATAGAGTGTACAAGCTGGATTCATAAAGGCGTTTACTGGCAAAGTGCTGTGGGACAATAAACACGAGGGTGAGAACACGAGGCAATTTCCGTCTTCTTGATTTTTATTGCTTTTTGCTAAACTCGGCATTGCCGCCCGCTGAGCCCTCCCCTTCAAGCTCCCTTCACGAAGCTGATAACCAGCCCCTCAGGAACAGTAACACTGATTCACAAACCTACAGAAATTAACACTCACAGTTATACATACACAGGGCTGGAAACACTTAACTCTATATTAAACTTCTATCAGTAGCAGGAAGAGGGGAAATGGCATACAATCAGCTGGCTGACTGAGTCATGCAGGTGGATTACTTTCTACCGCACCTTTATTCTTAACCATGGGCAGTCATAGATGGAGAGTTTAATGTAATATAAACAGGGATTAATTCCAAAAATTCTTTGAGCTTATATTAACTACTATATGTTTACTCTCTCTAAATACTAATCTCAGCAAATATTGTTTAGCATAATTTAATGGCATCACCACACGAGTGTCTACCGGCAAACAGCTTGAAGGAACGGGCTGTCTTGCTCCGGCGATAATTGGGAGAACGGAACGTCTGACAAAGAGCCTCTGTCCTCGTCTCTTGGCCTGTGCTGTCCCAGTAACTCAAGGAGTATCTGAACCTGCTTTTCCACCAAAGGTTGTCTGTTATACCGTAACTGCAGATGTGACACACGAGAGGCAACACGTTAACACTCCTACACTCAGAGTGGCAACCCGGAACCTTCTCCTTTAGTGGATAATACTTTGTATTGTTTATCAGACCAAGAAGCCTGTGTCGAGGTTCGGAGGTCTAGGATTTTCGGTCTGGTCAGTTTCCATGGGGGCCAGCGGCAGTATCAGGTTACTTGGTGGCTTTTAGCCTTTCACGTGTGTGGCTCATGTTACCACCACTGAATGAGAGGGACATGAGCGCTTTCTGCTGGGGTCTCGAGTGCGTTTCAGAGGGGTTCCAGTGAGGGACCTGGCCATGTGACAGCCAACCTTTCATCAAACTGAACCCACTGGCATTGTTGCCAACCTTGACTGGATAACACAGGTACAAGAAGCTGAGCATGGTAAACAGTCACATGAGCTTTCTCTATCTATGTATCCCATGGTGAGTGGCTCACAGCAGATCTCTTAATCCGTACACTGCAAAACAAACTCACAGCAAAGGAAGGCCGCTGTCCAACCCCTGGGCACCTCAGACTGAAGCAGGTGGAGATAGGACCCTCAGGACAGGGTAGCCACCAGGGGGCCAGCACCCCACCAGCAGGGCACTGAGTTTCTAACTACTCACTCTGCAGAACCATGTGGACCTGATTTAGACATGATGCCACCTGGAGGACGCATGAACTTAACACACAATGGGCTGTCACCTTGGGCTATGGGACAGACACAGTATTGCTGCCTGAAGACTGAGATGGGCAGAGAGCTGTGCTGCTTAACAGGTGATGAAGGTGTAAGAAATAAAACTTTAATACTGTGGTTTACTCTTTGGCCAGCCGGTGGCCTATGTATGGTTTTCCCAGAAACATATAGTATTGCGCAAAAGTCTTAGGCAGTCAAAAGAAATGTTTAAAGCTATTTATCTGGGTAGTATGTGCACATTTGCTCTGACTAAAAAACATAAGAACATGTGCGAAATAAGAGTAACACAATAAAAACTAGTAAAAATTTCTTCTGTTCTCCAAAAAGTTGCTGATATTTTGTTGGCTAGATGAACGCCGCTTCAGTTCCCAAACCTCTCCTCAGGGGCACTGTAGCCATTCCATGTATTTATTACATTTTACCACTAGCTGACAATTCATTTCATTCATTTTAAAAAGTCAATGAGATATTTATAAGTCATACAAGGTGTACTAGTGGTAGTGATGTATCGGATGGTTGCTGGAAATAATGCGGTGATTTTAGCAGAGGTTTTGAAATGGCTAAGGAATAATAGCATAGTTTTACACAAACATAAAGATCATTTAAACATAATTTTCTTTGACTGCCTAAGACTTTTGCACAGTACTGTACATTCTGATAAATTCAGCACCTGAAGTCTGAATACTGGTGTGATGATGGTGCAAATGCACATATGCCCGGAAGAGATCACTTCTAAAAACTCATCAGACTGGTGGAAAGCAGTAAATGGAGATGTGGCCAAGTGCAAAGGGGATAAAACAATCTGATTTCTTTTCTGTTCATTTTAATGAGGCTGTGGGTACGACCACAATGAGGAAACACATGGTACCAAATCACGACTAAATGCTTGATTCGTGGTATCACTACAATCATTTATAAATACTGATTTAGAACGTATTAAATATCTTTAGGTCAGAAGTACTTCGGTTTCACAGCAAACATGTACAGAGACAGGGGTCGAAGCGGACTAGCGTGCCTGCCGTAGCGACAGTTGTAGTCAGGAATGGGAAAATGTGACGACGGGCACAAAAAGCAGGGAGGGACCTCCCGACAGCATGCTATGGCACGGGACAGGCACGACACTGACGGGATCCAGACGGGACAGGGGGCTGAGGCACGACAACAAGGGGGACCGAGGCCAGGTGGAGGGGGGCAGTAATGGCACTGCATCCAGGCCTCCCCGCCCACCCAAGTGCTGCAACGAAGGGCTGAAAACGTGCACATCTGCAGGATCTGTGTGGGTGAGCGTGGGTCACTTCTGAGCTTGTTACTGAGCAGGAAAGGAGCGACAGAGAAAGAGGAGGGAGGGATACAGGCGGGGACCAGCCGCTCAGATGACGCTCTCAAAGAGCAGCGTGGTCTTGCTTGGCCCCTGAACGGGCAGCAGTTTGGCCTCAGCCTCAGGTGACAGGTACTCCAGGTGGTGTCTGCCCCACACCGGGGCAGTGAGGTGCTGCCAGCGCTGCGGGGGGAGCAGGATTGCCATTAGTGACAGACACACACAAAAGCACCAGCATCCGCTTGGCCATTGGCAGGCAGCCCACCTCCCTGAGGGAGCCCTTGCAGCGCAGAAGCTTGTAGAGCACGGTGACGGGGATGCAGAGCATGGAGGAAAGGGCCAGGCCCCAGCCCAGGGCCTCGCCCCACCAGGGATATACGTAGCTGGAGTTATAGGTCAGGGGCTTGTAATTCACCACATGGAACAAGAAGATACCCTGTGGACAGACACAGACTTGGTGTCAGGCACACACAGTCCACTTCCTGTTTCCAGATTTATGGGAAAGAGAGCAAAAATATTTAGTCAATATTAAACAAATCAAATCCAGTCACTAGTGTCACTCACTGCACTAAAAATTGGTTTAAACTGCATAAATTTGTGTGTTTTTAGGAATGCACGTTTATGCCACCTTGTGGGTAACTTTACTGTAGCAAAGTGGACTGGATCTGATCTCACCTGCACATGGCCCCACTACTTCTCCTTATTTTATCACCAGACACCCAAAGAGACGGTGCAAAGGTCACTCTGTCTCTGATGTCATTAATACTCCCCACAGGGGGCGCAATTGCTCCAGCTGGAACATGCTACGTTCTACTGCTTACGAAATGTTTCTTTGCGGCTATTAAATAGCTCATGTGTGGCATGCTTAAGCCACAAGCTGCCAAGTCAAACTAATAAACTGTGCAGATTTCATAAATAAATACATCATTACATGTCCTTTCTAGTAAATTCTCTGTGACTATTTGATGTTGTTAGAAACCACAGTGAGTTTGACCTATTTCACCTCAAATATGGCAGACCGGTGTTTCCCAATCCGGTCCTTGGGGACCTACAGCCAGTCCATGTTTTTGCTCCCTCCGAGCTCACAGTAGGGAGCTGGGAAGGAACAAAAATGTGGACTGGCTGTGTTACTCCTTACCTCTGTTACTTTGTTCCCGAGGAGCAAATTGGGAAACACTGGCTTGACCTAAAAATAAAATGTATTAAAATATATATGTTTAAATGTATTTAAACACAGTTTAAATAAATACACAGAGGGGCTGTGAGGGATGTTAGTGTAGAGCCTATGAAGAGCTGCCGGTTAAAGATTATAGGTCTCTGGCTTCTGCCCACTAACTTACCACACACACACAGGGCGTGACAAAGGACCAGCACCATTTCATGTAGGGCAGGGGATGGTAACCAATCATCCGGGCCACATCATCCATAAAGCGGTCTGCCCCTGTGGGAAGAATCCCAGAGGTAAGGGGGTGGGGGGTGGGGGGCAAGGACAGGTCAAAGACAGCTGGATGAGATGGGAATGCAAATGTGGTCTCATGTGGTCTGGTCTCACTCCCTGAGTGACTCTCTGCAGAGGTCTGCTTATCAGACAGCTTATCAGTTTCCCTGTATAAGCCTCCCTTATATTTCTGAATAAACATTAACCCTTAGGCATATATCAATGTGCAGCCACACACACACACACACACACATTTCACCATCTTGCTCCTCCTACACCGAGTTCCTGCCCCCAGAGGAACTTAGCCCTTCAGTGTAACACGCTGGCTCACCATAGACCCAGGCCACCACCATGCACTCCCAGAAGGCCTGCCACAGCAGCGTCATCCCACTAGCTGAGTAGTAGTCAAAGAGCTGGAATACATACATGCCCCCCTGGAAAGAGAAGGGCATAGGGCAGGCGGGTGAGGGGCAGGGAATCGGCACCATGAGAAAAACCCAAACCTGTCATTCAAGCAATAAAACCTGAACATAAATCACCAAAAGCTAATAGGAAATATGACAGTAAATCACTCAAGCCCTTTCCCTCGTACATGACCCCTTACCTCTGTTACCATGGAGAGGTCAATAAAGAAGCAAGTGATGCAACAGATCGCCACGACAACTTCACGACGTAGGGACCCTGCCAGCGAATTAGGAGGGAGCATGTCCATGATGCCAGTAATAAAGCCCTCTACCCCTACGAACTGAGAGAGAGGGGGCAATGAGCACAGGCAGGACCACACAGTCACTGACACACTGATATATGGTGAATGTGAGTACCAGACATGGATAGTTCAGGTCCAGAACGTAAAAATCTAGACCAAGATTTTGTTTCAACTAGTCAATTGAGCATAAAGTGTCACAGTCACAGAGTACTGGTTGGCTGAAACAAAATCTTCGTCTGGATTTTTACTTTTTGGACCTGAGCTGTCCACCTCTGGTGCGTGCCATCACTTATGTGGCTAAAATTGGTAGATTCATAAACAGATTATGTCTTGAATATTCAGAATGTTGTACTGTGAAAAGAGAACCCTCTATTTTCAAAAGAAGACATTTCTGTATCCATCTTCATTTACAGTCAACAAGGAGACAGAATTATCCATTCATCTTCTCAAAGCATATCCTCTACATCAGGGGTGTCAAACTGCAGTCCTGGGGGGCCGCAGCCCTGTGTAGCTTAGTTCTTTCCCTGTTCCACCATAAATGATTCAGCTCAACATCTATGTGGTAATTAGCACAAGAAGTCGAATCAGGAGTGTTAAATGAGGGGAAACCCAAAAATGTGCAGGACTCTGGCCCTCCAGGACTGGAGTCTGACACCTGTGCTCTACATGCTTGCTGAAATCAAAGCTCTCCCCAGGTGCAACACTGAAGCAGTTACTGGCTTATACTAAGCTTTCTGACATTATAACTAAACTTTGATTTAAAGTACAAAGCACATATCTTAGAGGGCCTTTGTACGATGGGCTGGGGGAGGGGGCACAGAAGCACAGGGGTCAGGGAGGGTGGAGGGTATCTGTGTGGTCACCTGACTGTCCAGACCAAGGATCAGCAGCATGAAGAAGAACAGGGCTGCCCAGAAAGGCGCCAGGGGCATCAGGGTGACGGCCTTCGGGTAAGCAATGAACGCCAAGCCAGGACCTGAGGAAAGCACTCTACTCTAGTTTAACCATCACTTACTACAAAACCTTATTAACCTTTTGGATGAGTGGAGGAGGCCAGGCCTGTGAAGCGACCATCTATGAGGGCACACAGCCAGTCAATGATGGCCAGTGAGGCTGAGAACATCACCCAGCAAACGCATCTTTGATTGAGTCAGGGGGAAGAATGGGTATTACATAAGAACATAAGAAATTTACAAACGAGAGGGGGCCATTCGGCCCATCAAGCTCATTTGGGGAGAACTTAACTAATAGCTCAGAGTTGTTAAAATCTTATCTAGCTCTTGTCACAGAACGTCATTTTTCTGATTAATATGCCCATCTGTTTGCCTGTATGTAAAGGTCCTGGAAATTAGCAGTATGGGGACAGGCAATAAAAGCATTTTTATTGCTTTATGAGGGTGAAAAACACAGGCAAGTACTGATAAAAGGCACAAAATGAAATTAGAGGAGAGCTCGGGAGCATGGCAGGGAGAGGGGAGGGGAGGGGGGGCACACTGTGGTCGGGGCCTCACCGCTTTCCGCTACTCTGCTGATGTCCACTCCCTGCTCCGCTGCCATGAAGCCCAGTACGGAGAAGACCACAAATCCAGAGAAGAAACTGGTGCCGCTGTTGATCAGAGCCAGGATGAAAGCATCCCTGAAAGGCAAGAGAGAGAGTGACTGACGGCAAGAGCCAGTGAGAGGGGGGAGGGCGAGAGAGGCAGATTAACGCTGATAGCTGTAATCATTTCACTGATAGCTCTAGTCATCTGTGTATTTTGACTGGTTGGCAACAGGTCATAATGGAAACGGGACTATTGGAGCTATTGATGTGAAACGTATGGAAATTATAGATAGAGGATTATTAAATTTGCCCAGAGCCATGTTTATTTTGCACTATTATCACGTCTCTGCTATTAGCAGATGCGTAAGTCTGGCAAATTAGACAGCGTCCCCCATTTTTTGCCACAACTTACACTTGGGGCTCTGAATAGAACAGATCTGTGTCTGAGTTAAAGTACATAAGAACATAAGAAATTTACAAACGAGAGGAGGCCATTCGGCCCATCAAGCTCGTTTGGGGAGAATTTAGCTAATATCTCAGAGTTGTTAAAATCTTATCTAGCTCTGATTTAAAGGAACCCATGGTTTTAGCTTCCACTACAATAGCAGGAAGACTATTCCATACTCTGACTACACGCTGTGTAAAGAAGTGCTTCCTCAAATTTGTTTTAAAATGTTCTCCCGCTAATTTCCACTTATGGCCACGAGTTCTAGTATTTAGACTAATATTGAAATAGTCATTTGGCTGAACAGCATCCAGACCCGTTAGAATCTTATAGACCTGAATCATATCCCCCCTTAGTCTCCTTTGCTCAAGGCTGAACAGATTCAGTTCCGCTAACCTCTCCTCGTAAGACATTCCTCTAAGACCAGGAATCATTCTCGTAGCTCTTCGTTGCACCTTTTCTAAGGCAGCAATGTCCTTCTTGAGGTATGGTGACCAAACCTGCACACAGTATTCTAGGTGGGGTCTTACCAAGGAATTATATAAGTGTAACATCACCTCCCTTGACTTAAACTCCACACATCTAGAGATATAACCCAACATTCTGTTCGCCTTTTTTATTGCTTCCCCACATTGGCGAGAGTGGGACATGGAAGCATCAACATACATACCGAGATCTTTCTCGTAATCAGCTACCTTTATTTCAGTGGAACCCATAAAATATCTGTACTGTATATTTCTGCTCCCTGCATGGATTACCTTACATTTATCTGTGTTAAATTTCATCTGCCAAGTATCAGCCCATTCGCTAATTAAATCCAGATCCCGTTGAAGCCTCTCTGCTGCTTGATTAGTATCTGCTACCCCGCCCACCTAAGTGTCGTCTACAAATTTAACCAGTTTACTGTATGTATTCGTGTCAATATCATTAATGTAAATTAGGAACAATAGTGGTCCTAAAATTGAACCCTGCGGTACCCCACTATAAACGGAGGCCCACTGTGACATAGTGCCTCTAATAACTACTCGCTGCTTCCTATCAGTTAGCCAGTTTTTGATCCAAGCTGCCACAGTTCCTAAAATTCCTGCAGCTTTAAGCTTTAACAAGAGCCGTTTGTGGGGGACAACATCAAAGGCTTTCTGGAAATCTAAGTAAATCACATCATAGGCCTTTTTGTGATCAATTTCACTTGTAGCTTCCTCAAAGAACTCAAGCAGATTCGTTAAGCAGGATCTACCTCTCCTAAATCCATGTTGGCTATCCTTTATAATGTTATTTGCATCCAGGTAATCTACCATTTTCACTTGAATTATAGCTTCCATTATTTTTCCAGTAATGCTAGTTAAACTGATTGGCCTATAGTTTGCTGGATTACTTCTATCCCCTTTTTTGAATATGGGTGTTATATTAGCATGCTTCCAATCTGATGGTACCACACCCGCAGATAACGATTTCTGGAATATTAAAGTCAAAGGTTGGCTAATAATATCCCTCATCTCTTTCAAGACTAAAGGTAAGATGCCATCAGGCCCCTGCGATTTATTTATTTTGAGTTTAGCTAGGCTTAGTATCACATCAACCTCAGTTATACATATATTGGTCATAGATGATGCTGTATTCGTATTAATTGGTGGTAAATTACTTGTGTTCTCTATTGTGAACACCCTTGAAAAATAATCATTAAACTCGTTTACCATATCAATTTCGTTATCAATTATAATGCCCTTACTATCCTGCAAATTAGTGATTTCAGCTTTTAGTGCTCTCTTAGAGTTAAAATATTGGAAGAAACCTTTACTGTCATGCTTAGCCTCCAATGCAATTTTTCTTTCTACATCCCTCTTTGATAGCCTAATGTCATTTTTTAACTCTGCCTGTAGACTTAGATACTCCTGCTTGATTTTGAAATCATTAGTTATTTTCCAGTTGTGGAACAGAGCCCTTTTCCTCCTGACTTTATTCTTAATTTCCTTAGTAAACCACCTTGGTTGTCGTTTCCTAGATTTAGTTTTGCTGGAAACAGGTATGAAGTCCTCTTGCACTTGCAACAATGTGCTTTTGAAAAATTCCCATGCCTCTTCAACTGTTTTGCTATTTAACTCTGTCCAGTTTACAGTTTCTAATTTCCGTCTCATACCATTAAAGTTAGCCTTCCTAACATTGTATACTTTTAATTTAGACTTTGCTCTTCGGACACTAAAATTAACCTCGAATTTAACCATGTTATGATCACTACCGTACAATGGGTCTAAAACCTCTAATTTTCCAATCCTATCCTGGTTATTACAAAAAACGAGATCAAGAAGGGCTTCTCCCCTGGTAGGAGTATTAACAAACTGAGTAAAAAAACAATCCTGTACTAATTCCACCATCTCAAGTTCATTTACAGAAGAGCCAGAGACTGTGTCCCACTGTATCCCAGGTAAATTAAAATCACCCATAACCACCACATCATTTTTATTACTCATAATCCTGATATCATCATATAATATTCTGCTTTCCTCTACAGCTACATTAGGTGCCCTATAACAAACCCCGACAATTAGGCCATTTGAATCTTTAGCATCAAGTTTGATCCATACAGCTTCTGAATTTTTATTTTTATCAGTGAGTTCCCTTGCCTGCAAGTTTTCTTTTACGTATACTGCAACACCACCTCCCTTCTTGCCTATCCGGTCTCTACGGAACAACGTATAACCATCCATATTATATTCATCACCATCATTGTCACTCATCCATGTTTCAGTTATTCCTATAATGTCGTAATTGTCTGAAGAAATTAAAGCCTCTAAGTCATTAATTTTGTTTCTAATACTCCTAGCATTCAAATACAGACCACTAATGGTAGGCCTTTTACATTGTCTACTTTTAATATTTATTTGGGCTTTCCGTCTCTCCCCACATAAATTCATAACTGACCTCCCTGCCCCCCCAGTCCCTAGTTTAAACATTCCTCAACTATTCTGCACATACGCCTCCCCAATACACTGGTTCCCCTATGGTTCAGATGCAACCCGTCCGGCTTGAACAGGTCCCACCTGTTCCAGAAGGTCTTCCAGTGCCCCATAAACCTGAACCCCTCTTTCCTACACCACCATTTTAGCCACGCATTTAATCCCCCTATCTCAGCTAATTTTGCCTGACTTGCACGTGGCACGGGAAGTATTCCAGAGAATACCACCGTGGAAGTTCTGCTTCTAAGCTTATCCGCGACTTCTATAAATTTATCTTGCAGAACAGCCCTTCTGCCCTTTCCTATGTCATTGGTGCCAACATGCACCACGACCACTGGATCCACCCCGGCTGGGGCCAAAAGCCTGTCCACTCGATCTGGAAGGTCCCCTACCTGGGCACCAGGCAGGCAAGACACCGTACGGGACCCTCTATCACGGGTGCACACATAACTATCTACACCTCTTATAATTGAATCCCCTACTACCACAACCTCCCTCCTACTGGGGTTAGGTGGCTCCTTGGTGCCCAAGGGCCCACCTGCCTCCCCAGTCTCTTCCGGCTCTAAAGCTGGAAGCACCTGAAAGCGGTTAGAAACCGTTACTTCAGGTGATGCCGCCTCTGTGAACTGTGTACGCCCTTTTCTACGTCTACGACCTACGTTCACCCAGCTCTCTCGACCTACCTGTTCATCATTCTCCCCCCTCCCCGCTTGTGACGTACACATAGTCTCTCTAGAAGGCGTATTAACTCTCTCCTTTAACTCATTGCTATGCTGGATGAGAGCCAGTCGCTCCTCTAGGTCACGAACCTGGACCATGAGTGAGTCAACTAACCCACATCGCTCGCAGACGAAGTCCGACTGGACGCAAGCATCCAGAAGGGCAAACATCTTGCAAACACAACACTGAGTTGGCCCCATAATTACCTAACTCACTATGTCCCCGTCCTTTACTCCCAGCCCAGTATATTAATAGAGATTATTTAAACTTTTAGTTGATCTAATTAACGTATAGTTAAAACAAAGTGCCGAGTACACTAAAGCACTACATTAACACTTGCGTTAAATCGGTACTTTATTATAAATTATCCGGCAGCGTCAGCGATAACAACCTTTAAATTTTACTTTTAAAATAACCAAATTTACAATTACTTACCCGAGATCAACTTCCTGCTGAACCACGTTTAGCTAAACTAAAGCGAAGTTGCTCTAGGGAGGCCAAAAAACCACAAAAACCCTCTCAAAGCAGGCTACTGCCGGAGCGGGAAAAAAAGTGGAAAATGTCCTCCCGGCCCCGACCGGCGACCGAGCAAAGCTCCGGAGCAACTGACCTTTTAGAGTTAATGTTACCGATGTTCGATAATATTACCCGCGGGTGTTTGATGCGAAGGACGCAAACAGAAACGCCGCTCGCGCCCGCAGCTGTCGTATCTGCATAATGTCCTCACTGAGTTTGTAGAACCATCTACAGATTTAAGCTGTGTGTAGAGGAGAGCTGAGATACAGGGGTAAGAGTACCTGGGTGGGTAGGGAGATATTAGAGGTGGAGAGATAGGAGAGTCTCTGTCCACCCAGGGAAGCTTCCCTGGGTGGACAGGGAAGGTTCCCCACATAGAGAATTTCGAGCAAGACGTTCCTGATTGCTGACCCCACTTACCTCACGAGATTCCTATCTGGGTGCCGTTAAAGGTGATATTTGCTTTCTAAGAGCAATAAAAGAGTCTGTTTTGAGTGAGGAGCATGCCCGGGATGCTGGCTACCAGTGGAGTGTGGATTTTGGGCAAAGTGAGAGAAGCAAAAGCCAGGGTGACTGGGTGGAGGAGCGTTCAACGCCACCAGACCACCTGCTACCACTCTAATGGGGGTCAGCCGGCATGGGGAGCGCTGCCCGACTCGGTGTCCATGAGGAGCAATGTGATCGGAAGGGATAATGTGGAACAAGGAGGTCAGAGGACATCAAATGATAAGTATGGAAAAATGAAAAAGCAAAACTGCTAGCTATTGATCATCCTGTAAGGTATGGGGAAAGACGGTACGTGGGTACGTATGTTTGAGGCTGCCTGGCTACGTGAGCATCTACGTATGCTTGAGAAGATTACTTTTTTTTTGGTCCTGTTGTCCAAAACAGAAGTAAATCACCATCAGCAAGCAGCAGCACCCCACCAGCATGCAGAGAGATTCCAGGAAAGCCCTTCTGCAGAAATGGAACCTAACTATTAAAGTTTCATTACAGGAAGGCGACAGCAATGTAGACAGTGATTGTTCCCCCGAGTGCGGTGCTGGGGGCAGCCGTGCCGCGTGACTCACTGGTAGCAGTTGTTGTGGAAACGGTTGTAGCTGCCCAGAGCGGTTAGCGCACCAAGGCCGATGGCGTAGGAGAAGAAGATCTGGGTTCCGGCGTCGATCCACACCTGGGCACAAGCAACTGGGGTTTGTAAGGTGACTTCCCGCCAATTCACACGTCCACCATCCCAGTTTCCTCGCACGTCTGCTCGTTCACCAGCATGGCCTTCTTGTAAGCTCTTACGAAGTTTCACGAGTCAGCGTACAGCGAGACATACACATTAGGCTGTTTTCACATACAATAGAAAACATTCGGTAGATCTGAGTAATAAACATAGGACAGTAATAGGCTTTTGGCAACTAAAGTATGGCTATGAAATGCAAAATGGGCATGGTGGACATATTTCTCTATTATACATGCAGTCCCCAGGTTACGAATGAGATCCATACCCTATATCTATCTTTAAGTTGAATTTGAGAAAATTAGAAAATAATACAGTACATAACGGTAATAAATATACAGTAATAATAACAGTAACTACATACGTCACAAAGTAATGCATTTGTTATGTTTGTTATGTTGAGTATCACTGTATATAACCCAAATATTTAATATAATAGGCTTTATGCAGTCAAGTATGTATGAGTTGTCTGTATGTCGGACATTCTTAACCCGCGGACTGCCTGTATTTCAAGATAACTTGTGACTGTCTAGAATGTCTTTTGGTCACCCACTTTGCCATTTGTCCCCTGGGTATCACATGACCAGACAAAGAGCAGGCTGTCTCACCTGTGCCTCCGCCAGCTTGGACCAGTCAGGTTTCAGGTAGTACACGATGCCATCCAGAGCACCAGGCAGAGTGACACCATGGGCCAGCAGCACCACCAGCACGAGGTAGGGGAACAGAGCTGTGAAATACACCACCTGGGAGACAGACAGCGGACTTATGGTGGTCGTCACATGGGGAAAACACGCTGCAAAACACGGTCTACTGCGTCCAGGCTGCCAGGGCAGTGCTAAGAGGGCATCAACGAAAAGGACGCAAACTACAAATAGGCCTTCAACAGATCATTACAGAAAGAACAGTTCCCAGAAAACCCCATACAGTGACTGCAACCAATACAGTTTAAATGGATGCTGATGCGATGAGTTCCGCATTATAAATTATGATATTGCGGTTATGGGTTCTCTATGTACCACATCTAAAAAAGAATTGCACCGCTATTAAAAAGTAATGCAGTCAACTTTTTAATATTATGCAGTTCCAAGGCATTCAGCCCAGCCCAAAACTACACAAATGTACTGGTAAATGTACCAGGAAACTCAAAACACCTTTAACTCATCTGTTAAAGGTCTTTAGGAACAGAAACAAAACTTTATAAGTGTGTGAGAATTACAGCTTCTCTATTCAGAGACCATAAGCATCACCCTAATGAGACTGCTAAGCAGGGGGTCTGGCTGAGGGGCTGCGAAAACAAAGCTCTCATATGGACTACTTTAAACCTTTAAGTCCAGCTCCTTGATCTCAAGGACAGCAGAAGGGAAAAAACAACGGTTATCCAGGGCTCAAATACACACTGGGGTGTTCCGAAAAAAGCCAGATAATCAGCTTAGGGCAGAAAAGCTGAATCGGGCCCCTTGTTTCGGCACTGCCTGGGCACCCAGGTCACGCTGCGAAGCATGGGCGCAGGGAAACAAAGCCAGTCTGAGCCGGCCGCTGGCCGCCTCACTCAGGGATCTCTGGAATTTCATTACAAGGCCTCAGAGGCCTTGAAAATTCACACGGCCGTCACGTAGGGAGGCTGGGACAAAGGGGATTGGCGGATGGGTCTGCGGGGTAGCCACATGTCTGCTGCTCGGAATACAGTGCCACTGGGGGGGATGCTGGGCATGGTGTGGGTGGAGCTCTACAAGCTGGTGCCAGTGTGCAGCTACAGAGCCCAGCTCACACTCTGTCAGATGGGGTGAGGAAACGCCACCTGCGGGGATCTCAGGGGTGACATTTATCCCCAGCTGACAGTGACACAATTCCCCCTAAGTACATATTCTTGAACAAGGTATATATGTGATGTAAAGGCTGTTTTTATAGACATGGGTGCTTCAGCAGAAAGATATTTGCCAATATAATTATACATAAATTCAATATTATAACCTTCTTATTGCACTGAGACAGAAAGCAGTCATGTCACAAAGAGTATGGCTCTTTAAGGACTGTAAGTAATATGATGGCTCACGTCAAATGTAGGAAAGCCTCTCTGCTGAATTTACCGCACTTCCTAGCAAGCATCCAAGTAAACATTCCCTTTTAGGGCAAGGATTTGCCTGCTGGAACATTCCACACTGGCCTACAGGCTTCTGAGTGGCAGGGGTAAAACCGTCAGCCCCACATGTGCCAGTAATCTGGAAGGGCTGCGCTGACCTTGCCGGTGGATTTAACTCCTTTCCAGATGCAGAAGTATACGAAGATCCAGGTGGCCACCAGGCATAAGACCATATGACCGCTGACATCCCCAGCCTCGTCCAAACCCCCTGACAGACGCAGCACCTTTCGTCTGAGAGACAGAAAATAAGGTTTCAGGGTGCTCAGTCAGGTATACACACAGGCACACACAAACAAAGTGGTGAGCAAACACAGAGATTCAGCCCAGCAAACAGTTCTGGTGAGCTGTTTCTGTGAGCCCAGAGAGACACTGCAAACCTTTGACCAAGGATTTCTATCACTAACATACTCAGCAAAAGTGAGCTGATTAAATCAGAAAGAGGTGCTTGCTTAACTTATGCGTATGCTAACTGTGACTGCAAGAACTAGTCATGGTCTCAAGACTGAAAAGACCAACTAAAAAGTGTGTAGATTTTTACAGGTATGGATGGTAGGGATATGTCCCTAGCAATACTGTGGGAGTACTGTGTGTGTTTAGGGGGGCAAGGAGGTTCAGGGCTGATTTGGTTGCTACCAATGCTGAAACCAAACCAACACCTTCGCTAATTGGCATGGTCCTGATAAACCAGGAACTCACTCCCAGAACTCGATGACCGGAGAGCGCATGCCATCCACCTCTGCACAGCTGACGTTGAGTAGGGGGAGAGAAGAAAGGTTCTGTAGGGGCTGGGGAGAGGACTGGTTACGAGAGGAGGAGGGTTCTACAGCGGGACCGAGCAGGGAGCTGTGACTGGGGCAGGGCCTGCTGAAGTCCTGAGTGCAGTTGGGTGAGTTCCATGGGTGCCCACACGTGGCCCAGGGCAGGGGAGACGAGAAAGAGTTGAGCAGGAAGTAGAGGCCCCACACGAGAACCATGATGTAGTACGTGTTGCAGAAGAACACTATCACCATGGAGGCCAGGCCTAATCCTGAAGAACACACAAAAAACGAGGGAGGGGGAGACAGAATAACAAAACAAATGGTTTCCCAGAGCCAAACTAGAAGAGAAGATTATGCTGTAAAAGATGCCAAACACCACGCAGCTGAGATCGGGGGCCTGTACTACAAAGCGGGGTTACTGGCTTATCGGGGTAACTTTACGGATTTAAGGTAGTCTGGGCAAAGTGTAAGTGAATGAATATGAAGTCCATTTAAACTGTGGTACCTTAAATCCGACAAGTTACCCCGATAAGCCAGTAACCCCGCTTCGTAGTATAGGCCACTGACCTATGCAAAGGACTTACCTTTGAAAAGTGGGGCGATGTTCCACGCCGAGACCCCACCTTGTTTCATGAACTGTCCAAGTGCTATCTCCAGGAAGAACACAGGAATCCCCCCGATAAAGACAATCAGCAGATAAGGGATCAGAAAGACGCCTGCAACAAATAATAACCTGATGAAAAGGTTACTGGAGACACAGAGTTTAATAACTTTTTGTCACATGATATGTTCTAAAGGAGATCCTTTGTGGTCTGGTGGGTTTGGAAGTATTTACTGAAATTCATGACCATCACCTTTGAGTCTATCTTTCAAACTTAATTTTAGAAATATTAAATATTACAAATCAGAAAGGGGGGGCGGTTCATGCAGAATCTAGGTTTTAAGGTTTCTGGTTAGGAACTGGGCCATTTTACAAACAAAATGTGTATAACAGTCAATTTATAACTGAGATGAAGGCTCTGCTGTGCTTAACCAGAGATATCTGTCTGGTTTTCATTGTTATATTTCCTAAAGAAGCAGCAGGTAAGGGCTGAGATAAGCAAGGTTAAAGATAAAGATGAGAAAAAGAAGTTTGAAGCAAGAGACGGAAGGAGGTGAGACATAAAAATAACGTTTAATTTCAGCCATGTTTGCATACGATTAGCACAAGCTGTCCTTGAGCCAGAGTCATAAAACAAAAACTATAATCCAAGCAAACCAGCCACCAGTAGTGAATATGCATGGTGTCTATGCTGTAAATACTGAAACCTTAAAAGGACTTTCAGGGGAGAGAAGGATGACCTCGAACAGCCACAAGCAGGCTAAAAATGTGCTTTAAGGATTTAAATATGGCCATGGTTATGTCCTCAATTGCTGCATAATGAATCACATTCTTGGATCCTTGTGTCTCCTTGCTGACCGGCGCTATTTAGTCAACATGCAAACAGAAATGACAACCCGATGCTCACATGAGAGAAACGACTGAAATAAGGGAAGGAGAGCAAGAGGCGTGCAGGAGCAGTGCAATGAACACCCTCATTGGCTCCCTATCCGCCATGCCTACCACTCAGCCGCGTATGATTCCTACTAAAGGCATTATGCCACTATGGCCTTATAAGGAAGAAGCATGAGAAGGTAACAGCCGGGGGCCAGCAGAGAGCAAGAGTAAAGATGATGGGCAGTTACAGTAGAGAGTTTATTAGTGTTTAGATGGGAGGCAATTTAAGCAAACTGCCATGCAATTTGACCCATAATCCTGTCAGCCGTAATAGTAATACTCTTTATACAACAATCCATTAATCTACCAAAATGTCATCCTGGTCCGAGAGGGTGGTGGCAAGGCTGCCCTGGGGGTGTGTGGGAGAAGAGGATCAATGTGCCACTCCTCTTCAAACATTCTCTGCAAACTGATGGGAATGGCCTGACATGGAAGTAGTCTGAAGTCACGGCAACACCATTAAAACATTACATTCTCATCAAATTGATTAATGAAACGCATTACTAAGTTGCACTGGGACTGTAGTTTTCCTGGAACAACACGCCATAGAAAGGAGCAAATTGCAGAGTCAGAGCTGTCACCGATGTTAGCGTGCAAACACATTTCTGCCAATGCGTGTACCTATGCCGTGTGTAATCTGGCTGCTATAGCAAAAAGGAAGTAACTTTGCATTCTAATCTTTGGAGGGTCAGGAGGATCACCAACTGTGATAAGTAATGCAAATAACCCTGATGGTTTCCAAAGCCAAGGCGGAGCAATGAAGATGGGATGACTAAGAGCAGAAACAAGGTTGTCAAGAGAGCCGACATGTGTCGAGAGCAAGGAAAGTCCATCACGGACAAGCTGAAACAGAAGAGTGCATGAGAGGTTAAGGGGAGGGGAAGACAGACAAGAAGGCTGTGTTTATGGCTGGGTTTATCTCAGGGACGAACTGCAGACATAAACTGTGCTTTCTGTCAATTGACGCAATGTGCCACGTGTGGCTGCTACGTGCGCGCTGTCACGCAGAGGCCCCTGACCTCCCCCTCTCTCACTCTAAGTGACACTGCATCACCATTCCCTCTCCTGTATGCTGTATGCAGCCCTGCTGGCCCTCGGTTGGGTCTGGCCATCACCTCCGCCGTTCTTGTAGCATAAATAGGGGAACCTCCACACGTTGCCCAGTCCCACGGCGAAGCCAACGCACGACATGATGAAATCCATTTGTCTGGTCCATGTTTCTCTCTCGACCACCGAACCACCTCCCCCACCAGCATCCTCAACACCGGGCATGGGCACCAGGGGGCGTATGACAGCCCCTTCCTCTTCCAGCAGTACTCCAGACTCAACCTGGGTGGAATTTTTATCTTCTGTACCAAAATAGAAGGAAAAAAGGGGATGGGGGAGAGAATACCGTTACATAAACTCCCAATAATAACTCACAAATTCAACATCTCGGTGAATCAACAGCAAAGCACCCAGTTGCACCATTCATTAATTTACTTTATCTCAGAGGCCTACAGAAACCATGACTGCTCTGCACTCCTGCTTTCACCTAACATCTGAAGTACAAACAGTTGCATGACATGGGTTCAAGTGGGCTCTCCAAGAGTCTTGTCACACTTGGAAAATATGGTGCAGCTCAGCAGAGCTCTGTGCTGGATGATTCCTTGCAAGTAATGCCTCACAGCCCAGCCTGCTACTCTTGATAGACATTCTGGACATACTTGGTTCAATTAGAAACTACATTAGACTGGATCCTCTTCTCCAAATGTAAATGTTTATTTTCCCTTGAAACAAGAATAAACCCAGGGGAGAGAGGTAATTAACCATTTTCATTGGTACTACAGACATCTGGATACATGCTATGTTTCTTCAAATTACAAATGTGGGATTGCAATGGTGAATTACACCTTCCTTTTCAATGAAGGCATCTCTAACATGACACCACACATATCCTGACTATGTTGTTTGTAATGTCCCAAATGGCAAAACAATGAAGGTCACAATATCTAAGAGGTTCATATGCCACGTTTTCAAAACACCAATACATTTACACACTAACAATTGTGAAAATTATTAATTATCTTGGAAGAACACTGCTATAACATTGGGGGAAAATGTGTGTCGCTTAATGTAGAAAAACGTATTTAAACTAGCAGCCTTGAGGTACAAAGTCCATACATAATTCATAAAAGAAATATCAGAGTCGTTACTGTCATTATTATAAAGTTTTCTCAAAATGTACTTTGCATTATTCTGTAAAAGTTCTGTTTATGTCAATGTGGATCTTAATATTTAGGACAGAATTTCAATTGTCTTTAATTCATGAATAGCGACTCATTCATTCATTTTCAGAATATTATATGTTTAATGCTGTACTGCTCATGGCTTAGTATAAAGCATAAAGGATGCTTTTACAGAGAGGCTGAAACTAAAAATAGCACCTCTAATGACTGAAAGATGCCTCCAAATATTAAGGCGGGAGCATTACTTAGTCATAAATTGTTAAGGGGCTTAAGTCCTTAAGTTGCATTTCTCCTGTGTGTCTGTAAATCCCCTGAGAACATGTACTGTGGTGGTCAAAACCTTGCATGTCTCATCATTCCTTGCACCATGATCTTAGCCTTTTGTTTTAGAGAGTTGTTAAGGTTGAAGGCACCAGATAACCATGATTTCCACTGGATTCTCTCCTCTCTCATCTCTTTCCATAATGCAAATTTGTGGTGGCAAAGGGAGTTTAGCCACACACACATTTTCACACCCTCCCTTCTGTGTTCCTCACACTGCCTCCTCCCATCCATCTCAAACACACATAGACACACATTTTGCAATGTTGTTGTAAGGCTAGCAGGATGCATTAGGAAAAGAATCACTTCAGTCACCGCTGTGCGCCTTCATGACACTTCTCAAAAAAGGATTCTTTAGACTGGTGTACGTCATGTGACTTACACATCATTCATAACGGGTAGTGAGACTGGCAAACAGAACGCCATGTTCAGGTAAAGAGCAATAATAACGTCATTTTTCAAGAAGCAAATCTTTTATATACAAAAAACATAAGAAATGTAAATCTCTTATAAAAAATATAAGAAAACGGAAATTATGTATAGTGCTGGATTTTATAACTGCTTCTGGTCTAAAGAAGACATTGCGCTAAGAACCATGCAGCGATACTGAATGACATACACGATTATCCGTTATTTTCTGTCGATACTCGGGTAACGTAGAAATGAATCATCAACAGTTTAGGGTTGGACGGAGTCTGAGGTACAAGCGCTATCTTAAATGGAGAAGCAGGATGCTTTATTGACTACGCGCTTTAATATTGTGATAATGCGTAGCAATCATACGTTGTATTTATTTCTGTTTCACGTAACATGTCAGCTGAAAAAAAAAAAAACCCATTTACCAATGTAGTTTAAATTTCAGTCTAGCTACGTTGTAGAACTAAGAATAATACAAGGCGCGGACGCAGTGAATGCGATAGAAATACCAGTTAATGTCACAGTGTAAACCAAGCTGTCTAACCCGGTGGTAGTAGTAGTAGCAGTAGTAGTAATAAATAAATAAATAATAATAATAATAATAATAATAATAATAATAATAATACACTATACAACAGATGCGCGTTCAACAGATTACCCTGTACACGCTTTACTGACGATATTTTAGATGGTTGAGTGATCAGTTATTTCAGGATGAAGACAGAAATAATAAATCATCATGGTGGTAGTAACCTATTTATGCAGTTACCTAACTGGCTTGACATTATATCAAATGACCCAGTGTCTCAGCTACCTTTTACGTAGAAAACTAGCAAGGCGACACATACATGGTATACCCATGAGACTATAACTTATAACATCAGTATTATTAATTATTCTGATAACATACCTGTAACGTGGTTTTCCACTTCTGGCGACATTTCAGTTGTAAACGCCAATACCTCAAAATATAATAATGTAGAAAGTGCGATAAAGTCGTGAGTTTGCGTTTTGTCTAGTTATTTAAATCCTTCTTGGTTTTCCCTTTTGCTATTATTTTTAGTCAGTGTTGTTGTAAAATATTATTCAGCTATATTTAGCTTACTGACTAGCTATAGCCAGAGATGGTATATTTACAATGCGTCGCGGATGGTGAAGGAATAAGATTCAAAAGCAGTCGACAAAGCACTTGAAGGTAAGCCTGAAGAATCTCATGGATGAAAATTAAAGGAAATTAACCGTAACCTCGAAATCAAAATGGGTCCCACTGTTTGTTTCTGTTTGATCTCCCGGATTTCACTTGTGGCCGCAAAAACGCTCCGCGTACGCAGAGGACCGAAGCAGAGACTGCGAGATCCCGGCGTGACGGAGCGGTCCTGAGCTGTCAGTACCCCCTCCACGCAGATCCCGCACCGCGATTGGCTGATCGCGGCGCGTTCCTCTGCACCATCATCTCTCTCTCATTCTATCTTCTGCCTCCCACCATATCGTTCAGTGTCAGTTGCTCCTTCCCATCTCACTTCAGCCCGCAAGATGAAGTCAGGTAGATGAAAGCAATCACACGTGGTGGTACGACATTAATGCTATCGAGGCTTTTGCTATTACAGACGATGAGACAAATGAAACGTAATGAGGTAAGCTTTTGTGGTTCTCCAGATATAAAAGAATTGGAGAATGGTCTGTTATTTGGTAAAACTGAATCGAAATATTAGCACTTTATTTTGTCATAGTAATTTAATTATTACATTGTCAGCCGATTGATTATTACATGTTTGGATGGTAGGCCTATATTAACACAAAACTACATCAACAAGATGATCAGTGCCAGGAGCAGACCCTTCGAGAGGCAGGTGCAGTCACGGGCACAGATAGACCCCAGGTGGGGCTTATAGAACTGTGTTAAGGAGGTAGGGCTTGGTAAATGGACGATCCACGAAGCGGCTCTCCAGAACAGGGGTTTTATTAGAAAGACGGGCCAAGACAAAAAAACAAAGAGGACCAGGGGCCTGTTTCACAAAGCAGGATTACTTGCTTAGCCAGATAACTTGCCAGATTTAAGGTAGTCTGGGCTAAATGTAAGTTGATGAAAATAAGGTCAATTTAGCCCAGACTAACTAAGTTTTGGATTATGCTTTGTGAAACAGACCTAAACACTGGGCTAGAGGTCTAAACACTGGGCTAGAGAAAACAAGAACTAAATCAGGAAGTAACACAGCACATATATCTAAACCAGAGCAACCTCAGGAATAAACACAGTGACTGACTGAAGACTAGAGCAAATTAAGGAAGGTACATAAATACATACATGGCGAGGATCAACAAGAGACAGATGTGGGCAGGAACAAGCACAGGCGAAGGCAATCAGCAGATTAAAGATCAAGCACCAGGGGAGACTAGGATAACAAGGGTAACTGAACCATACTGCAAACTAGAAGAGGGAGCAAAACAAGGAATCATACATAAAAACAGCAGTACACAATTAACACAAAAATACTCCAAGAACCTTAATGCCGGAAAAGTAAACATGACAAAAAAGGGAGCTTGAATGAGAGAGCTGCTTAGCCCATTAAGCCACATGGCAGCCCAAGGCAGAGGGTAACATATTAGGAGCTAAGGACACGGGATAGGCAGTAACCTGCTGATCAAACAGGAAACAAACATAGGGCAGGGACTGATCCTGACAAACTGCTCCTCTGACTAGATAAATGCCTTTTTCACAAGATTTTTTTCTATTTCTTTTTCTAATATCATATTTAATTTACATGAAAAATAAATAAAATTTAAATTTGACCCATAGCATCAATTCTCAATTATAAGTGTGTTGCAATGCTTGCCAATTGCATGTAAAGGTGATGATACCCAGGGCAAGTTTTTGAGCAATGCTGCCAGGCAGTGTTGCTGTCCAGTGTTGCTTGGGCAGTTTCCCATTGATACAAATTTCTATTTGAAAAACTGATCGGCAGTGAGCAATGGTGAGCCTGGCAACATTGCTAAATAACTTGCCCTGTGAATCATCAAGTTCTAATTCTGATGAGACTGCAAAACCCTGCCCCTTCCTCTTGAACTTCCCTTGTCACAGCAACCACAGTTAACGCATGCAAATCGAGTGGAGAACCATCCACTTCTCCTTGACATGCCTTCACTGGTGTTAGCTAGGTAATTATTATTGTTTGCCTAAGCCTTGGCATTGCTTGTCGTCTCAATACAGCAAGTCTAACTTAGGCAATAGCCCTCCATTAAGCTTAACAAGCAAGCTTGTCTGGCATAAAATAGTCATCAATGAAAAGGAGTGAACTCCAGTAGGCTAATTCTTTTGTCAGGCAACTGAAGCAAATAATCATGCATTACATAGTTAATAGTCTATAGTAATCATATTTCGATATTAGAATGTTAGTTGACCTGTCACCCCTCACAAAAATATAAAGATATCAGAGTTGTAGTTCTCGAGATCTGGTCTCAGTCTCAAGGTGCAGGCTTAAACCCACCTTCAGTCTCAAGCACATTTTTTCTTGATCTTGCCCATGAATTTCGAAACAATTTAGTTCTTTTCCACTGGCATATAGGAACTTGGCTATACCTGACCTGTACTGTGAAGAGAGACTAGTTACAGCACAGTTCCAGCTTGTTTTCCACTGCAAAAGGGCCAGCTCTATAAAGGCGTTGCTGGGTTTGGAGAGCAGCAATGACACAAAACTGAAGAGATGCTTGATTACCGTTCACATGGTGTACATCTTGATTTACTGTATGCTACTTTACGATAGCACATCTGTGAGAATATGCTAGCACATCTGTGAGAATTGTCGTGTTATTTTACTACCAAATGCTAATGGGAACTAGCACTGGCTTGCATAAATTTGCATTATGAATCTGTTCCATTCAGCCATTCTATTCAGCCATTCATTCAAGTAGGAGGTTGGAAATTTTCAAATTCCGAATTACTGGGCATGCACGTGATACTGAATGAATAATACACAGAGCATGCCCTTTTTTCCTTCAGATAATCCATGTATATCGATGCAGTTCACCAGTATCTCTTGGATGGTGGTGATGCAACCAGCTCGATTTAGTTATGTGGGGAGCAGTGGCGGAGCCAGAGGGGTGTCCGGGGTGGCACTGGACACCCCTGACATCCGATTGGCCACCCCGGGTGCCACCCCAAAAATGTATTTGCTGCTGGCAGTTCCTGATGCTGATTGACATCTCATTTGTCTAAAGAAGTTTTTGAATTTTGCCGGCAATGCTGCTCAAGCTATTTTCAAATCAAAAGACGAGCTGAAGACAAGAGCATGTTTTCAAGGTAAGACGAATAATAAAACATCATATTTGAAATACGTTTTATAGTTTATTATAAGGTTTGTTTGCCGAGTAACGTTTATTATCCGCTGTGTAAGTTAACGAGGCGCCGACGACATCAGTTAACTTAATGAGATTAAAGAGATCAATTCGCACTTTCGCTATACTTCATCTGTGCTAGTATTACATGCACATACCATGTATGTAAGTTTGTCAGGGATCCGGGCAGCTCGGGTGCGAGAACGTGGCATAGTGCAGGCACAAAAAGGGCGGACGACCCACTTGCAGCTCAGAGACAGTTGGGGATTTATTTAAACAAAAACAGAAAAACACTAGAAACGACTAACCAAAAACAAAGGACCACGAGGGGTCAAAACTAAAGGGGATAATTAAAGAATATTACAAAACAAAAACTAGGAAGGAAAACAGGATGCAGATCTAACCAAAACTAACCAAGACAAGCAACAATACACTCATAGACACCGGAACACATCATAGACAATGAACCACTGGGGAACTGAACAGAAGCAGGAACTAAAATACTAAAGGGGTAACGAGCCTAACACAGGACAGGTGAGACTAATTAACAAAGACCAGGGAAACAGGGCACAGGTGAAACTAATAAACTCAAAGGAACTAAAAAACAGGGAAACTAAGAACTAACCAAGGAAACATAAACCAACACTATGGAACTAAACAGGTAAAGACACAAGCAGGGGCACAAGGAACAAAACCAAAACCAACTACAAAATCAGACACAAGGACTAACGAAACTCAAATGAAACACTAGGGAGCAAAATACAAAAACAGAGGAGGTGGGATTTGAACACAGGACAGAAGGGTACACAGACAACCACATGCTCAACACATTGAGCCACATGACCAGACAGGCAGTAGGCGAGAACAAAGACTAACAAAGAATGGGATGACCACAAACACCTGCTGGTCAAACGGGGAAGGGACACGGAAGGACCACAGCAGGGGCTGACCCTGACAAAGTTATTATATTTAATTTACGATGCTCAGATATTTTGCTAATATGGGGAAGTAATGTTAGGCTAGCTGTTTGTGAGTTAAATTTAGTTGAAATGGAATAGCCAGCTCATATACTTTCTTCAGAATAATGTTATTTAGATCGGTTGCTGATTTTAATGTGCAGTTATGATAATTGATATTTTTAATTAGGATAAATATGTTTCTAACTGGATCAGATGTAACCAGACTGTAATATTTTTGCACAGGGTCAATTAAACATGAAAAGGAAGGGCGAAATATCAGACTTCTTTATAAAGAAGCACAAACAGGCAGATCAGGTTCAAACAGACCCTACCCTTTGCACTGGATCCCACAGCAGCTCCATACCTGAGACTAGTTAGAGTCAGTGTGGTCAGACTTCAGATCCACCAGCAGGTCAGAGCATCTACTGTACCAAGCAATCACATGTTTCAAACAATGTTAGAATTTAAACTGAGCTTCAGGAAAGTTCAACTAAAAAAATAAAATCCTGTCATTACTTATTAACTCACAACAAAGTGAGTAGATGATGAGTAAATTATTATATTTTCATATTTTGAATTATATGTTGGTAATGAAATAGATTTGGGTTTTCTAAACACTTTCATTGTGTTTGTGTGTGTGTGCATCTTTGTGACATATCAGGATACAAATTTGTATAATGGTATGAGCATGACAGGTATTTCAGGAGAAGGTCATTGCCCATGCCCCCATTTTTCAAAAGGCTTATAAATATTTTTAAATGTTCCCTGTGAGGGTTGAATTAGGGCAATAGAAAATAGTTTGTAGAGTATATAAACAATGGAAACCTATTGAATGTCCTCACAATTCACAAAAACGTGTGTGTGTGTGTTTTCACTATTCTATGAGAACTAATGGATTGTGTTGTAAATAGATGTATCAAGGTGTCACGTTCGGGCTCGGGCGAGCCGGGAAGCAGGCGACAGCAGCCAGGAAGTCAGGTAACGGGGTTTAATTGGCGAAAGACAAGACATCCACGGACAATACAATGAATACAATGAATCTGGCATACATGGGGAGACGCAGACTCATATACACAGAACAAGGCAAAAGAAACAGGAAACAGCTGGGCACAATCGGGGAAGCACACGTGGATAATGAGGGGGCGTGGCACACACTAGGAGCGGACGGAGCGGGGCGTGACATAACCCCCCCCCAAAGGCGCGCACACCGGGCGCGCCCGAGAGGAGGCGACGGACAAGACAGGACCGGGGAACAGGACCTGGAAAACAAAAGCAGAACACCATCAACGAGACACAGGAAACAGGACCGAAACACAAAACAAGAACAAGGACCAAAAGAAAGACAGGACCTGACAGAGGACGGGGAACGCAGACAGACAGACCAAGAAGGGAGACACAGAAGGGGAGACCGGCGGAACAAAAGGGCCAGGAGTGAACGGAGGAGGAACAAAGGGACGAGGAGCAGAGACAGGCGGGACAAAGGGAAAGGTAGGAGGAAAAGGGGAGCCCGAGGGAGCCCAGGCGGGCGACGGGCAGCGGCCGGAGGGGCTGCAGGGGAGAGGGAGGAGGGAGCAGGAGGGGACCACCCAGGGCCCAAGGGAACGGGACGAGGGAGTGACGGAGGGGACACGGAGGGAACAGGAGGGAACACCAGTGCAGGCAGGCAGGAGGGGGAAGCCGCGGCAGGCGGAGGCGCAGCCGAAGCCGGGGAAGGCGCCGTCCGATGCTCAGCCGGAGCAGGGGGGCCCGGAGGCGGCCGACACGGACCCGGAGGCGGGACCGAGGACCGGCACCGAGGATCCAGGGGGGGACCCGGCGGAGACCGCCGACCCCGAGCCGGAGGACCCGCAGGCAGCCACCGAGCCACAGCCAGGGGCCGAACGGGCGAGCCAGGGGGCAGGGCGGGCGGGACCCGGGCCCGACGCCTATGTCCCCATCCCTTGCGGGACACCGAAAGGCGGGGTCCTGGGGTGTGTTGGCCTTGCCGGGGTAAGGGCGAGGGAGTCAGGAGGGAGGACAGAGCCGGGCGGACAAGTGTCAGGGCCTCTAGGGAGGCAACAGGCGGGGCAGCCGGAGCCTTGGGCGTGGCCGCAGGCGGGGCAGCCGGAGCCTTGGGCGTGGCAGCCAGAGCCGCGGGCGTGGCCGCAGGCGGGGAAGCCAGAGCCGCGGGCGTGGCAGCCAGAGCCGCGGGCGTGGCCGCAGGCGGGGAAGCCAGAGCCGCGGGCAGGACGGGAGAGGCGGCCTCAGGCAGGGCCGCGGGCAGGACGGGAGAGGCGGCCTCAGGCAGGGCCGCGGGCAGGACGGGAGAGACGGGCTGTTCAGGTGCCGGCAGGACAGGCGAGATGGGCAGTTCAGGCGGGTTAGAAAAAAATCCACCTTTTAGCGAAGGAGCTTCATCTCACACTGAAAAAATGAGAAAAATCCAACCTTTCATTGAAATAAATTTATTCAAAGAAAAACAAATCCTTCATCAAGAAATAATTATTTTCAACAAAAACACATGTGCCACGATTATTGGCACCCCTGCTTTTAATACTTTGTACAACCTCCCTTTGCCAGTATAACAGCACTGAGTCTTCTCCTATGACATTTTATAAGGTTGGAGAATACAGAGCAGGGCATCTGAGACCATTCCTCTTTACAGAATCTCTCCAGATCACCCAGGGTCCTAGGCCCTCTCTTGTGCACTCTCCTCTTCAGCTCAGCCCACAGGTTTTCAGTGGGGTGCAGGTCAGGGGACTGAGATGGCCATTGCAGAAGCATGATTCTGTGGTCAGCTAACCATTTTTATGTTGATTTGGACATGTGCTTAGGATCACTGTCCTGCTGGAAGATCCAGTGAAGGCCCAGTTTTAGTTTCCTGGCAGAGGCAGCCAAATGTTGATATAAAATGTCCTGGTATCTCATGGAGTCCATAGTGCCATGTACCCTAACGAGGTTTCCAGGGTTTTTGGAGGAAAAACAGCTCACAACATCACAGAACCTCTACCATATTTTACAGTTGGGATGAGGTTCATTTCATTATAGCCATCCTTCTTTTTACGCCAAACCCACCTTGAATGTTTATTG
Source organism: Paramormyrops kingsleyae (assembly GCF_048594095.1). Classification (NCBI taxonomy): domain Eukaryota; kingdom Metazoa; phylum Chordata; class Actinopteri; order Osteoglossiformes; family Mormyridae; genus Paramormyrops; species Paramormyrops kingsleyae. The sequence continues at coordinate 61,810 of NW_027326065.1, forward strand.
ACAAAAAGTTCCATTTTTGTTTCATCAGACCATTGAATTTGATTCCAGTCAAAGTTGTAGTAATGTTTTGCAAACTCCTGGCACTGACATTTTAAGTAACTGACAGAAAAGGCTTCTTTCTCTCATACCTTTCAAAAAATCTGTTAGCATAAGGGGGCGTCTGATGGTTTTTTTGGAGATGTGGTAACCCCCTTGTCTTGTAATTGACCAACAGTCATCCTTAGGGATTTTTTTGCCTCTCTTACGATCCTCCTCACTGTATGTGGGGGCAAAATAAACTTGGGTTCTCTTTCAGGCAGATTTCTAACAGTTCCAGTTGGTGTCCACTTTTTAATTATTGCCCTAACAGTAAAAATGGGCATTTTAAGGCGAGTAGCTATTTTTTAATACCCATTCCCTGACTTATGAAGGCCAGCACACTTCTCCCTCATTTGGTCTGTGTGTTCTCTTATCTTTCCCATGTTGATGGATGACTAAGGGAATTTGGCCTCTATGTCTCCTCATGTTTGTACAGCTTGAAGGTTCCTATTCACTCTAATCAACTCAAAGATGTACAATTTACAGGGGAAACATGCTTCAGTTACATTGTGTTCACTATAATTTTCAGGGGTGCCAATAATTGTGGCACATGTGTTTTTGGTAAAAATAAGTATTCTTAATGAAGGATTTGTTCTTTCTTCGAATAAATTTATCTCAATGAAAGGTTGGATTTTTCTCATTTTTTTCAGTGTGAGATGAAGCTGGTTCGCTAAAAGGTGGATTTTTTTCAAACCCATTTTACAAATCTTTACAAGGGGTGCTAATAATTGTGGAGGGCACTGTACATTCAACAGAACCAACAGGGACACACAAACATGATCAGTAGCCATAAGCAAGTAATTCATGATTCTTACTAGTGCATAAATCATGCAGTTATAGGTCAGGAGCTTCAGTTAATATTCACATTAAACCCCAGCATGGAATGAGTATTTCAGAAACTGCTGATTTACTGGGATTTTCAAGCACAACCATCTCTAGGGTTTACAGAGAATGGGCCAAAGAAGAAAAAACATCCAGTGAGTGGCAGTTCTCTGAGCAAAAATGCCATGTTGATAGCAAGGGACAGAGAAGAATGGCCAAACTGGTTCAAGCTGAGAGAAAGGCAAATGTAACTCAAATAACCACTCGTTACAATAAAGGTATGCAGAAGAGCATCTCTGAACACACAACATGTCGAACCTTAAGTAGCAGAAGGTCACATTGGGTGCCGCTCCTGTCAGCTAAGAACAGGAAACTGAGGCTATGGTGGCCACGGGATCACCAAAATTGGACAATGGAAGATAGCAAAAATGTTGCTGGTCATGAGTCTTAATTTATGCTCAGACTTACAGATGATGCGGTCAGAATTTGCCATAAAGAACATGAAAGCATGGATCCATCATGCCCTCTATCAACAATTCAGGCTGCTGGTGGTGCTGTAATGGTGTGTGGGACATACTTGTGGTACATTTTGGGCCCCTTAGTATCAACTGAGCATTGTTTAAATGCCACCTGAGTATTGTTTAAATGTCACAGCCTACCTGAGAATTGTTGCTGACTATGTCCATCCCTTTATGACCACAGTGTACCCAGCTTCTAATGGCTACTTCCAGCAGGATAATGAGCCATGTCACAAAGCGCATATCAGATTAGTTTCTTGAACATGGCAATGAGCATGCCACAACATACAGTATTAAGGCAGTTTTGAAGGCAAAAAGGAGTCCGAGTACTAGCAAGGTGTACCTAATAAAGTGAAATGGCCAATGTGTATATATCACGACTGTAAATTGATTTTAAAAAGTAGTTAATTGCATAGTTTTTTGTGATTAATTGCAATTAACATTAAACCGACTAGCTGTTGTTAGTCTGACCCGCGTTGGTGTTGGCAACTTTCATGTCTAAAGGAGCTGTCGTCTCATTTGGTAAAATTTGGTAAAAAAAAAAAAACAAAACACTGGAGTCTGTAGTGGGTTATAAGGTTGTCAAAAAAATCGATGCAGAGGTACAGTACAGAGGTTGTCGATGGTGCAGTGGGACAGCAGTGGCAAAGACCACCACAAATTTGAAAAAAAAATCCACCAAATTTAAATGTGGCAGGAACCAGAACAAAGACCGTGGTGAAACTTCCCTTCACTTCCCCCAGAGCACCTGGCAGCATGGCACAATGGCTGGTCACAGATGAAGACTGCAGTCCACCAGGCACTGGCACTGCAAAGGGAGGCACTCCAGGTTCTCCTCATCCTTACCCAGGAAGAGCATTGGGACTACACTGCTCTCCTCATTGCATTGGAGCATTGTTTCTACCAGAGGCCAGTGGAAGAGTCTATGAGGGAGAAGCTGGCGAGTCAGCAGAAATGGGAGAGCGAGACTCAGAGAGCATTTGCTGCCAATCTCTGCAGCTATGCATAGTGAAGTCACCCAAGTTTTCCCCATGCCATTGCAGGAATAGCTGGCGCTCCATGCTTTTATCAGGCAATAACACTATTGTGGCTCCACCAATAACTTCAGTTGCAAGCATCAGTCAGGGGCTAGTTTCAGGTGGGGAGGTGGCTGGAATGGAGGGAAGTCTCAAGCCCTCTACTTCCATTGGGAAGCCATCAAGGAGCATGTGTGCCTATGACAAGTGTGAAAACTGTGTCTTCTCAACACAAAAAATGCTGAGACCTCTTGCAAACAGAGATAGCCCTTACCCAATGGTCTCTGGAAGACAGTGCCAAAGTGAAAGATAACAAGCACTCTTGGAACAGGTCAGCAATCACTGTGAAGAAAAATGTGATGATAACATAGCATGCATTTGCATGTGAATTCCATAATGGGCTGCTCAAATGTGGGTGGCACATCATTAATATCCGTTGGCAGCACAGGGCTTAGAGACAGCTGAGAGAAAACCTGAGGAACAACGAGTGTCTACTACATGTACCCCTGGGACCTGCTGGTTTGCACAGCTAATAGGGCGAAGAGTACACTGAGTGGATGGACAGAGCAGACACTGTGCCCACAGACTGGCAGGCCTGCTTGGATGGGATTAGAGCTGGGTGGTATGCCTGTGCTTCAGCCATCCATGTATGTTTCAAGTTAAAGCTCTAGGGTTTGGGCACCTCCACATGTTGTCATGGGCACAGTGCCTTCTCTGTGTGTCTCCCTGTGTATCTCTGGTTTCCCCCCACAGTCCACAAACATGCTAAGGTTAACTGGTGTTGCCAAATTCCTCATAGGCATGAATGGTGTGAATGGCCTATAATGGATTGGCGTCCCATTCTAGGTTATTTATCAATCCCCCAGATCCTAAATCCGGTCCCAAGGCAATAAGTATGAATTAATGTGAGTGTGATGTCCATCTTAAGTGTGGTCAGTCGGTCTGCATATAGATGCAACAAGTTGTTTCAATTAATTTGCACAAGAGTATACTCTTGTAAGCATTCTCAAGAAATGTAATCAGCCCATTTTGTAGGGTCACACCAGCAAGCAACATACAGTACATTCTGGACTGCTGTACACTGCAGCTGAACAATCAACACTGACTTTCTGTTCCATCTCACCTTCTAGGCGAAACAAACCCCCGGCTATCTGGGCCCACCTTAGACCTATGTTAGACAAGGTGATGGAGAAACACCCTCTGATCAATCACTTCCATGTCTTCAGTGACAGTCCAGCTACTTGATACAAACAGAAGGACATCTTTTACCTATTCTCAAAAGAGCCTTTCAGGAAAGGCTTCAAAGACAGCAGCTGGAACTGAAGCAAGCCATGGAAAAGGGATCCAGAGGGTGTTGGGGGTAAGCTTAAAAGATCAGCTGACAAAATTGTCTGCGATGATGGGGATACTCTCAATGCAGCAGCCATGTTCCACCAGTTGAGGAGCATGTGAACTTTGATGGAACTTTTTCTTGTGGGAAAATGAATAAAATAATGAATGCGCCTCCACTTGTGCCTATCAAAGCAACAGTGAAAATCCACCAAAATCTTCAGGAACAATTAAATACCAGGACATCACATGCCTTTGCCAGACAGACAAAGGTGAACTTCATTGTGCATGCTGTAGGCTGAAGGAGGTGAGTCCGGGGAAAGAGACAAGCCCGCATTCCACAGAAGAACCATCATATCCAGAGGTCATCATAAAAGGCAATATTGGCCAGTAATAATGGTGCATTGTTGACATTGTTCTACTGGCCAAGTCCATGAGAGGACATTAGCTGCAACAGGGATGACCAGATTGGCCTGATGAAAGAGTCATAAGCTTTAAATAAGAGGTCCATCCAGCTAGAGAAGACACCTGGGTTACTGGTTTGTTACATAGTTTACTGTTGCTGAAGCATCTGTGAGATCAGAGACTGAAAAAATGTTCCTAAAATTTTCTTTGTGTGTTCAGTACATTTGATGGTAGGATGGGGGGTGCTAATAAGTTGTCTTACAAATTCTATTGAAATTCCTTTTTACTCTAAAAAAAATCAGTTGAAATTACTTTGTGTCTTAAAATAGAATGCTTTTTAGGCTTATAATGCCTATTTATTAATACTTAAATTACTTTCTTCCTTGCTTTATGGGTCATCAGTCCTGCTTCTAGGAGCCTGTTATGAATTGTCCTAGCAGTGCACTTCACACCTGCACTTAATGTTTCCCATTCCTTTTGAAGGTCACTTGATGTCATCCTCCAATTCATGAGAAAATTTTAGATAAGTTAATGGTCATCTCTGGCATTAGAATGTCGCTTTCGCCCTTTAACTGGCTGATTTTTGGTCATTGCCAGTGTCTCCTGTTTTACGTTGCTTGTGTACTGCTGTCTTAGAAACTTTGAGTCTGGAAACAACTTACTTTGCAGTGTAGTCTTCTGCCAGCAGAACCAGGATAAAAAAATGCAGATTTAAAAAATACATATTTTTTTTTTTCCAGAACTGTACATCAACACTTATGGCCCTATTAGATTATTTTGTTTTCGCTTACAACATGAACACATCCACGGTTTTCAGCATCTGATGAACAGTGTAATTATAAAATATCAAATGTAGTGTTAGAATCGCTCAGCAGTGTAAGAGCGTACCCTACTGGAGTCTATAAGTAATCTATGTACAATGCTGCCATCTGACGGCGTAAAAGAGAAAAGCTTTAGTACATACTGTACTTGTGTGTAATGTCACAGGCATGTTTTTTGAAGCACATACCGTGCTAAGAAGTAACGTGTTGACGCAGAATAAAATTGCGTGTCTACATCGTTTTTTTTTAACTGCATATTTTAATGCCGCCTAAACGCGGGTATTTTTAATACAGGGAGAAAATACCGTATTGATACGTGTTTTGTCTCACGTTTTCTGCCCCAACTGTCTTTCATGTTGGCCTTAAGTGTGCTGAGTGGGACAAAGCCCGTGTAATGACTGTTCATAAAGTTAAATATATAAATAGAATATGTATTCGTGCGTAATAAGTGGATAGAATTAGGACAAAGAACACAGTGCTCAGAAGGACTGTACTCTAGTCATCACTCTTCCCACTGGGTCCAAACTACAAATGCAATCGCCCGCACTCCATTCCCCGATTTGTGCCCCGAGGGCACAAATACCTTACAATACAAACGGACATGCTCACTAAACACAGTGGAATAAATATATTACAAGAAACACAAATAAATATTTTAACTCAGTTGTATTAAAAATAAATAGACATCTGATAGTTAAATACGCAAAGGGAGGAAAATGAATAAAGGATTCCGATCAAATCTTTTATAGTCGACCTAACGCAAAAGAATCAATTTACTGTTCAAAAATAGTTTTTCATCATTACCAACAAAAGCAGTTTTAAAAAAAAAATTCTTTAAAATAGCCTCGATATTCAGCTATTTTTTGAACAGCCATATGGCTGACGTAGATATTACTGGGGTCTGATTGGGTGATTCCAACTAACTACAGTACTTGGTGACCAACCAGCTTGTAACCAGGAACACGTGGTACGAAGTGAACCGTGGCCTGTACTATGAAGCGGGATTACTGGCTTATCGGGGTAATTTGTCAGAATTAAGGAACCACAGTTTAAATGGACTTCATATTGCTTCACTTAAATTTTGCCCAGACTACCTTAAATCCAACAACTTACCAGCCAGTAACCCCGCTTCATAGTACAGCCCCCTGGACTCCCTTGTAACAGGAGGTATTAACCGAAAAGTTGGGGGTTCGAGTCCACACAGGGACGGAAACTTTTGCAAGTATTTTAAATGCAACAAAACCTGCTTACATTTAGTTCCTACTTGCAAAATAATAACAAAAGATCTTCCCGTATACGCTGGTATTGATCCATCAATTCAGGCAATCAGACTAGGTTACACAATGGGTGGATTATATTGTACTATAAGATTTCTACAAATTAGCTTTTCCTGTATCAAAATGCCACTGAAACTGAACGCATTAGTACGCTAATGATTGTATCATTGTGTGAGGTTATTTGAAAGTCCAATGGATATCCCCCACAAAAAAGTCAACTGTTTTCTGGGCTTACTTGCTTTATGGCAAAGTGATTTATATTGTTTCCATGCAGGTCATTTATAAACATAATTATCACAGGAGCAGTCATTAGCTGCGTTAAAATAATTTTTTTGTTAATTTGGTGTTGATTTGAAAGCATTAAGTGCTAAAACCAGGTGCGTGTTAAAATCCATTTGTGCATGTTCCTCGCGCCCCCTAATTCTGAAGTACATTTTAACGGGACAGGTCTGACTCCAAATTTAGGGCTTTGACAAGGAATGTGAAACAAATTACATAGTCATTATGCTTTTTGCATATCTTTTAATAAAGTATCCATATCTGTACATTTGTATAGTATAGTATGGAGTCTAATAATAATACACTTAAAGTATTAAGCACTTAAAAACCCTTGTATTAGAAATATTGGATTATTTATCCAGTTTAGCAACGTTTATTTTGATCTGTGAAGTACTGTATATAGCCAGCAGTAACTTTTCATCCACTTTCAGACGAACCTGAAGTTAGCTGCCTATTCAGCAGCTTTTTCGTAGTATCTTTAAATGGGGGATTTTCTTTCAACACAGAAGGCCATTGTTGTGGTGGTGGTTCAGCAGACATTAACACACACACGCAGTTAGGAACAGAGGATCCATTTTTTCTTTACTGAACTTCTCTCCCTGTACCAGCATACCGTAATCACTAGCGCCCTCTAGTGCTTCTAGTCAATGCATATACAGAACAAGATGCAACAGTATGTGGACACAACATCTTCCCCTTTTGAACAAGAATTGCCTTTCGTAACTTATGTAACCTAACTTCATCATTCTGATGTATGTCACCTAATAACACCTTTTTAACATTTCACATCACTCAGTAACATTCACTTCCCCATGACAAAGTCGTGGGTCCAGCGAGGCGGGTTCCTCATACTGGCAGGTCTGGACCTACTATCAGACTCAGAGTCAGATGCTGGATCAGTTTCTGTTTTACGACAGTCCATTGTTGTATCAGAATCAGCACCTGTGTTCAACTCTGACAGCGCCGATAAGTGTGAGGCGTTCCAGGTCCTACCTGGTAAGTAAGTGTTTGGTCCTTTCTTTGTCACGACAGTCCTTGGTTTAGAAAACTTCAGTTCTCCTTTCTTTTCTTTCCATGGCTACCTAACCCATACCTTGTTACCAGGCTGAAAGTTGGACGATTTGCTGTGTCTGCGGGCATCAGTGTATTCTTTCATTTTCAGTTGTTTATACTTCACTCTTTCACGCATGGCATATCTCTCTGTTTGGGGAACAGGCATATCCATTACCTGTAACTTCGTTCTCATTGTTCGATAAAATACTTGCAAAAGTTTCCGTCCCTGTGTGGACTTGAACCCCCAACTTTTCGGTTAATACCCCCTGTTACAGTCCAGGGGCCTGTACTACGAAGCGGGGTTACTGGCTGGTAAGTTGTCGGATTTAAGGTAGTCTGGGCAAAATGTAAGTGAACCAATATGAAGTCCATTTAAACTGTGGTTCCTTAATTCTCAAATATTACCCCGATAAGCCAGTAACCCCGCTTCAGAGAGCTTCAGAAGAGCTCTCATAGGTTCAACAACAGTCGTGTAATTGGGCACAAACTTGCTATACCATGCACTCAGGCCAAGAAATGAGCGCAGGGTTGCAGGATCAGTAGGACATGCAGGATAGCAGTGACATGAGAAACATGAGAAACTTCTGGCAGCAGACCTTCTGGACCGATCTTTTGACCAAGGAAGCTCTGGTAGTTTGACGGAGTTGACATTTGTCAACTTTGAGTTTCAGTCCTGCTTTGTTGATTCTGTGCAACAAAGCAAAGAGGTTGGCCTCATGTTCAGCTTCTGAAGTTCCATGTATGATGACATCATCAAGATAGGCAGTCAATTAGGCAGTATGGTATTGCATTGGAGTTCACAGGTTGGCCAGTGACTCCTACAGATGCACTGACTTAGTTGTACACAGAGTGTGCATGTGGTCTGAAGAAGGAAATAATATTATATAAATAACTAAAACAATAATAAAATGGAGATATGTTCAGCTAAATAACAAAAATCAGATCTCTAATCAGCAATCACATAACAGTACCGCCATTGACCGGTTAACCTTAAGAACATAAGAACATAAGAACTATACAAACGAGAGGAGGCCATTCGGCCCATCGAGCTCGCTCGGGGAGAACTTAACTAATAGCTCAGAGTTGTTCAAATCTTATCTAGCTCTGATTTAAAGGAACCCAAGGATTCAGCTTGCACTACGTTATCAGGAAGACTATTCCATACTCTGACTACACGCTGTGTAAAGAAGTGCTTCCTTAAATCCAGTTTGAAATGTTCTCCCGCTAATTTCCACCTATGGCCACGAGTTCTTGTATTGGAACTAATGCTGAAGTAACTATTCGGTTGAACAGCATCCAAACCTGTTAGAATCTTATAGACCTGGATCATGTCCCCCCTCAGTCTCCTTTGCTTGAGGCTGAACAGATTTAGCTCAAATAACCTTTCCTCATATGACATTCCTCTAAGACCAGGAATCATTCTTGTGGCCCTACGCTGCACCTTTTCTAAGGCCGCTATGTCCTTTTTAAGATATGGTGACCAAACCTGTACACAATATTCTAGGTGAGGTCTCACCAAGGAATTGTATAATCTTAGCATTACCTCCCTTGACTTAAACTCCACACACCTGGAGATATACCCCAACATCCTATTGGCCTTTTTTATTGCTTCCCTGCACTTGGCGAGAATGAGACATGGAAGCATCAACATACACACCAAGGTCTTTCTCATAATCAGCTACCTTTATTTCAGTAGGTCCCATAAAATACCTGTACTTTATATTTCTGCTCCCTACATGGAGTACCTTACATTTGTCTATGTTAAATTTCATCTGCCAGGTGTCAGCCCAGTCACTAATTAAATTAAGATCCCGCTGTAGCTGCTGAGCCGCTAGTTCAGTATCTGCTACACCACCCACCTTGGTGTCATCTGCAAATTTCACCAGTTTACTGTATATATTGGTGTCTATATCATTTATGTAAATTAGGAACAAAAGTGGTCCTAAAATTGAACCCTGCGGTACCCCACTATGAACGCAGGCCCACTGTGACATTGAGCCTCTTATAACTACTCGCTGCTTCCTATCCGTTAACCAGTTATCAATCCAGGTCGCTACAGTTCCTAAAATACCTGTCGCTTTGAGTTTAAGTGAGAGCCTCTTGTGGGGAACAACATCAAAAGCCTTTTGGAAATCTAAGTAGATGACATCATAGGCCTTCTTATCATCAACTTCCTGAGTAGCTTCCTCAAAAAACGCCAACAGATTTGTTAAACAGGATCTACCTCTCCTAAATCCATGCTGGCTATCCCTCAAAATGTTATTTGAGTCCAGGTAATCGACCATTTTCTCTTTGATTATAGCCTCCATAACTTTACCAGTTATACAAGTTAGACTGATTGGCCTATAGTTTGACAAATTACTTCTATCCCCTTTTTTGAAAATGGGCGTTATGTTGGCATGCTTCCAATCAGAAGGTACCACACCTTCAGATAAAGATTTTTGAAACAGTAATGTTAAGGGTCGGCAAATAATATCCCTCATCTCTTTTAACACTATAGGTAAGATGCCATCAGGGCCCTGTGATTTATTTATTTTGAGCTTAGCTAGGCTTTGCAAAACATCAGCTTCAGTTATATATATATTAGTTATAGACGATGATGGATTAGTAATAAGAACTGGTAAGTTACTAGTGTCCTCAACAGTGAATACCCGTGCAAAACTATCATTGAACTCATTTACTATGTCAATGTCGTTTTCAATTATAAGACCCTTACTATCCTGCAGATTAGTAATTTCAGCTTTTAGAGCTCTTTTAGAGTTTTAGAGTGAATAACCATAATATTACTGCCTTCGTTTAATGTATTATCCCGTCTCTCTTAAACATTTCGCAGTTAACGAGAACTAATAAACAAATTTAACATACAGAATATACACTCACCTAAAGGATTATTAGGAACATCATACTAATACGGTGTTTGACCTCCTTTCGCCTTCAGAACTGCCTTAATTCTACGTGGCATTGATTCAACAAGGTGCTGAAAGCATTCTTTAGAAATGTTGGCCCATATTGATAGGATAGCATCTTGCAGTTGATGGAGATTTGTGAGATGCACATCCAGGGCACGAAGCTCCCGTTCCACCACATCACAAAGATGCTCTATTGGGTTGAGATCTGGTGACTGTGGGGGCCATTGTAGTACAGTGAACTCATTGTCATGTTCAAGAAACCAATTTGAAATGGTTCGAGCTTTGTGACATGGTGCATTATCCTGCTGGAAGTAGCCGTCAGAGGATGGGTACATGCTGGTCATAAAGGGATGGACATGGTCAGAAACAATGCTCAGGTAGGCCGTGTCATTTAAACGATGCCCAATTGGCACTAAGGGGCCTAAAGTGTGCCAAGAAAACATCCCCCACACCATTACACCACCACCAGCCTGTACAGTGGTAACAAGGCATGATGGATCCATGTTCTCATTCTGTTTAAGCCAAATTCTGACTCTGATTCTGAATATCTCAACAGAAATCGAGACTCATCAGACCAGGCAACATTTTTCCAGTCTTCAACTGTCCAATTTTGGTGAGCTTGTGCAAATTGTAGCCTCTTTTTCCTATTTGTAGTGGAGATAAGTGGTACCCGGTGGGGTCTTCTGCTGTTGTAGCCCATCCGCCTCAAGGTTGTGCGTGTTGTGGCTTCAGAAATGCTTTGCTGCATACCTCGGTTGTAATGAGTGGTTATTTCAGCCAAAGTTGCTCTTCTATCAGCTTGAATCAGCCGGACCATTCTCCTCTGACCTCTAGCATCAACAAGGCATTTTCGCCCACAGGACTGCCGCATACTGGATGTTTTTCCCTTTGCACACCATTCTTTGTAAACCCTAGAAATGGTTGTGCGTGAAAATTCCAGTAACTGAGCAGATTGTGAAATACTCAGACCGGCCCGTCTGGCACCAATAACCATGCCACGCTCAAAATTGCTTAAATCACCTTTCTTTCCCATTCTGACATTCAGTTTGGAGTTCAGGAGATTGTCTTGACCAGGACCACACCCCTAAATGCATTGAAGCAACTGCCATGTGATTGGTTGATTAGATAATTGCATTAATGAGAAATTGAACAGGTGTTCCTAATAATCCTTTAGGTGAGTGTACAATAGCAACGATGAACACAGAATACAGAGAGTCTGCCTGCGATACATTCGGTAACAGATCTCCTCAAAGTTACACACTAACAACTTAGTAGTTGACCGCACTGCAATATTACAACACCAAATGTAATCAGTCCAAGACCTGTCGCTTACAGTTCGTCAGTGATACACAATACTGCATCCCTGAGTATGGTAAGTAACTGGCCAGGATCCCTCGGCGCTGGGTAAGATGGTCCGGTGCGGCACAATAAGAAATGGACGCCGAAATCTCAAAGACGACGCTCCTGACGCTGTTCCAAGCGCATGTGCGTCAGCATTCTGTTTCAGAAACGGCCTTTCCAACAAGCATTGCACCCCTTTTTGGCTACTTAGGATTTGTGTCATCATCTTTTGAAACACTGCAGGTGCTGAACTCAATCCATATGGAACTCTGCAATACTGGTACAGTCCTTCATGCGTAATGAAAGCAGTGAGCCCTCTACTCTCTTCATGTAGTTTTAGCTGATGGTAGGCGGATTTAAGATCCAGGGTGGAGAACATGACAGCCCCACGTAGGATGACTGTCAACGATCACCGCTTTGTTATGTTCTCTCAAATCAATGCATATACTGTACGTATACCACCAGTCTTCTTTTTAGTGACTACAATCGGGGAGACCCATTCAGACGCATCAACTTTCTCTATAATTCCATGTTCCTCAAGGTTCTTTAGTTCTGTGGAAACAGCATTACGGACCGACAGGGGTAAGCGTCGGAGTTTCTGCTGTATTGGCTTCACTTCAGGTCTCACCTTCACTTTGTGTATGAAGTCCTTTGCACATCCAAATGCAACTGGAGACTCAAATTCCTGTTTGCAGTGAGTTGTCAGAGCTGAGGTTTGCTGAAGTGTAGCACAGACATTTGGAGTCTCAATTACTAATTGCTAGTGCTGTAGTTCTCGAGACCGGTCTTGGTCTGGAGACCGGTCTTGAGACCAATTTGTTGTGGTCTCGGTCTTGTCTTGGTCTCGACTCTATTTGGTCTCGGTCTTGTCTTGGTCTCAACCCTATTTGGTCTCGGTCTTGTCTTGGTTCCGGACATAGCGATCTCGATGGGATGGGGAAAAAAAGAGAAAACAGCACATCCTCACAGAACAGTATCATTATTCATTACGCGCCTCAATTCAAATGCAACCAGTCAGATGCATCTACTTTAAAAACATTACATCGTATACATTTTCTCATTGGACATAGTGCTTCACAGTCCGCACACTTCATACACATCGCATGATAGCGAAGTCGGCAAAGGAATGTTCCAAAACGTCACCACGCGTCACCATGTCACATGGTACAAAATCCTCGCGAGAGCAAGACGACTTGAGACAGACCGTGCAGCACAAACTGGAACCGCCTCCGTGACGACACAACTTTGCCCTTATTGGCTGAAGATTTTAGTCACACGCATGACGTTTGTATCCCAGGAAGTTCCAATGAGTTATCTGCTATTTCTCCCGAAAAGCACATAAAGCAGTGAGAACTGGTTTCAGTTCATTTACTGGTAAAATAAAGTTTAAATAAATTACATAAATGCTCTAAGAGTACACGTAAGTTAGTGGTTTATTTATTGTTAGTTACTGTAATGTTGTGCTGCTTTATTTGTTTAATCGTCAGACATACCCATCAGAAAGACATACCTATCGGACATACCCATCAGAAAGACATACCAATGAGACATGCCGATCAGAAAGACATACCAATGAAGACATAGCAATCAGACATACCCATCAGACAGATATATCCATCAGACATACCGATCAGAAAGACATACTCATGAGACATGCCCATCAGAAAGACATACCCCTGAGACATACCCGTCAGAAAGGCATACTGATTAGACAGACATACCCATCAGAAAGACATACCTATCAGAAAGACATACCGATCGTCCAATCTGTGAAGAAGGCATGCAGGTGATATTTGTATAGATTTATCTACACCCTTCTGGCAGTGCTGCCATTGCAGTCAGGTCTCACAGACTACGAGGAGTAGAAGTTGTCCGACTTGGCTGCAGTCAGTTTATACTCCACCCCTGCAGCCGCCGACAGATCGCGCTCCACGTTGCGTCAGCTGCAGTCGAACGCACCCATTGCTTCTTTAAGGGAGGATGGGCAAAATTTCAAATTTCATTTGAAAGCACGGTCTTGGAGGTGCAAGTCAATCTGGAGGCTCATTCTCTTCAATTCAAAGCAGAGGATCATCACATAGCCGTATTCATAGCTTACCCGAGGCCTCTCTCCCTGGTACTTAATATAAACATCTTTCTGGTACATCCCATCTCTTTCCCTTGACGAGGTCTGATAAAATGGTTATAGGAGAGGATTGCTGAGAATATGATTTTCCATCAGACCTCGTAACTATGACAAATCTGGGAGATTTTAAATGAGAGACATATGGACATATAGACAATATAATTGAAAAGATAACATGAATTTGATTTAACGAGTAATGACACTTTACAGCAATGCCTTTTTTCTCTACAGTTGATCTGAGTAATGTGATGTCGATTCTAGCCCTATTCTGTTTTCGGTCTTGGTCTTTAGTGTGTCTTGGTCTAGGTCTTGGTCTTGGACTTGGTACCGTCAAGTTCGGCAGTGTCTTCGTCTTGATACCCTCCGGTCTCGGCAATGTCTTGGTCTCGGTTTAGGCGGTCTTGACTACAACACTACTAATTGCCCCCCTTTTATGTGTAGCTGGAGTGCAGTCACCAGGTCCATGCCAAGTATGGGTGTCCCTGTTCTCACAATGTAGAGATCTGTGGAGACACTCTTGCTGTTGTAATTAATATCAGCTCTAAGACATTCAGTTTCTCTTTGGAATATGTAACAAGCTGAGCAGCAGGATTACTTAACTTGACTGAGCCAAAATTTGTGCTGTAAACATGCTCAGGCAGTATAGAAACACCAGATCGTGTGTCTACTAGTAGCTTAACAGTACATGCTTGTGCAGTATTTGGTACAGTGACAATAACAGTGCACATCAGTTTAGCTGGATCACTATTGACACAATTTTCAACAGTTAAAACGAACATTTCAGGCACAGTCACTTCATTAACAGGCTTATGGGAAGATTTACACACTCTTGAAAAATGTCTGATTTTCCCACATGTATTACATTTGCAGTGTTTTACAGGGCAGGATTTATCATTGGCTTTGTGGCCAGTTGAGCCACAACGGTAGCATGTCGGAGTTGTATCCGATTTTAAAACAGCTTTGTATTTTGGCTTGCGCTTCTTCTTTTGTACTTGAACAGCGGCAACAGGCTTTGTTTCACCCACAGCAATGGCCTTTGCATCAGCTATTGCAGCCTCTGTACACCTAGCAATTTCCAAAGCTCTATCAAGCATCAAATCCTCCTCCATTAACAGTCTTTCATGTATACGAGTACTATTTGTCTTCTCTACAACTCGATCTCAAAACATTTCATTCTCCATAGCTCCAAACTTACGTTGTTTCACGAGCTCACACAGTGCTGCAACGTAGTGATCTGTAGACTCACCGACAGCTTGGGCTCGTTGCCTGAAACGGTATCTCTCAGCGACAACATTGACTTTTGGATGACAGTACGTTTCCAAAGCCTTAACAGATCCCTCATGATCATCCGTAGCGAACGGTAAGGTGCTGTAGATTCGTTGTCCCACCGTTCCCAAGCAGTGAATGAGCAGGGCTCTCTTCCTCTCCGTAGCAAAATCATGACCCCCGATTGCAAGCAAGTAGTTATCAAACAACTTTTTCCACGCATCAAATGGAAGTTTCGGTTCACCTGGGCACTCCAGGAACACAGCAGGGGGTTGTAAAGAGAGCAGAGCCATGACTTCTTCACCATTGCTCTCGTCGCCACTTTGTTGTGGTGGCCACCCCGCCTCAATCGACCTGCCAAAGCTGGAGGAAAAAGAAAAAGAGAAGAGAACGAAGACAGGAAGAGGAACCGCCGATCTTCCTGAGGGCATGCTCTCTCTCCACTGCCGCTCTCTCTGCTGGATTTCGGGAGGACAACCTCCCGATCCGGATACCAGCGGGGCTGGCGCATTGCCCCCCCCCCAGGTACCCAAAGCCCGCAATAAGACCACTGTGCTGCCACCGCTAGCAGCATACCCCTTCCAGGAGGCAGACCTGGATTTTAAAGGGGCCAGGTCGGTTTGGGACGCCATCCCGGGAGTCCAAATAACTTTTAAAGGGGCAATGCCTGCTGTTATGGCAGCAACCCTAGCGGCAATTATTGATGTGCCTGTCCTGCCCATCCCGCCTGTCTCGCCCGCGCCACCTGTCCTGTCGGCGCCACCTGTCCTGCCCGTCCTGCTTATTCTGGCGGCTGCCATACTGCCCAGTGAGGCTCCAGCTGCTGTGGCACCCCCTGCTGGCCATGCGCCCGAGGTTCCTGCTGCGTCGCCCGAGGTCCTGCCTCCGGCCACTGCCCGGCTCTGCCTGCAGCTGCTCTGGCCCCTGCTCTGGCTCCGCCCGCGCCCGACACTCCGCCCGTGGCTCCACCTGCCGCTCCGCCTGAGGTCCCGGGGCCGCCTACAGCTCCGCCCACGCCGGAGGTCCCAGCTACGCCCATGGCCCCTGCTACGGCACCACCTGCTGCTTCCCCTCTCGCCCCCATGCCGGTCATCACACTGTGTTTGATTCCTCAGATATTATTATCATTATTATTATTTGATGATTATTTAATATAATCACTGTACATTTTTTCAACTTAATGCCCTCTGAAATTGGTACTCTTTCAGACCTACTGTACAAACAATGCATTTTCTGCACAGGTTAAAGGCTTCTAGTACTTTGTCCCAGTTTGACAAAACCCACTGAGGCATTCATCATAGATAATATTACTAATGATGTTCCCTTTGTTTTACACTTTGCCTTTGAGAGAGTTCTTACAGATTAGTGCCAAGTCATTGTCCAGTTTTATCCAAAGGCTCTAAATTTTTTACCTTTGTCCACAAGATCTTTTTTTTCCTGTAAGGATCTTTCTCTTTCTTCTATCCTCAGTTGCTGGGGTCTGCTCAGCAGCTTAGAAGTTTCCCAGGGAGTTAGTGGTGTTGGGGGTTCTGGTGGAATGTTACTATCAACAACAATGGGCTCGATAGCGCTGTGGTGCTCAACCAGCTTTGTGCCGTTCTTGTCTCATCTATGGTGGCATATTGTGCTTTGTCAAATATGCAGACTTCATTATTGTTGGAGAAGTTAACTGTGCTTAAAAACAACTAAACTGAAATGGAAGGATTGCATTGTATGGGGGTACATGACGGAGAATGTGTTTTATGTGTTTTAAGTTGATTAAGCAAGGGGAGGCACCTCTCTTGCATCTTGTGTTGCACTTATCATAATCATTGTATTTTTTCAAGATAACAGGGTTACCAACTCACACATCTGGTGTGATACTTAAGGCCAATTCATACTTCAGTTTTCCGCATGTGCTTTCAGTCGTGCACATGGGGACATGACATAAATTTCATCATCAGGTTTGGCTGCAGACAGCTGCAATAATATACAGCTGCACACTGTCAACGCCACTCTCAGGCCTTTCCTGGTTGGATTGATGCATGCGCAGAGAAAAATGAAACATGTACTTTACCAGTTTCACAAGATTTCAAAGTGTAGTTTATCTGATTAATGTCTTTGAAAAAATGTCATGTATATATTTGTGCATGATCAGAGAACAAATTGGGGAAAAAATGCATCCTATGGCACATTTAAACTTAAAGGCCTGTATTAGCAGCAGTGTAGCGTCTCCTCCGAAAAATGGTCCAGCCTTAACTGATGGTTTTACCTTTTTATTGCGAACCTTGCATTAATTAAACAATACACTAATGTACCAACGTAAGGGCTTGTGCCGCTTCGGAGGGCGCAAATCAGTATGTCCTCCCCCTATTTCCCTTTACGTGAGCGCTTACCAGGGCTAAGCACGTGATTTCAAAATAAAAGTCCCACAAAACAAAGTAAAACCTAGGCAATATAAATTCACAAAATTATATAAAAATAATACCTTAGGCATATTAAATAATACAATATTCCCTTGTCCAACAAAAAATAGAAATTGGGCCATTTACACTCCCACCAAAATTATGTGCATGTCATTACACAAAATGAACAGCAAATAATTTTCACATTTGAAGTGATCTTCTTTTGATAAGAACTTTAACTTATTTTTAGCTTAAACATGACATAGGTTTAGATAGCCTCTAATAACAGTACCAACTTCTGAGCTGGGCGCTCCAGAATGGAGGGCTTACTCAAGCGCTCACCCATTTTGTTCAGTCTTCTATCGCTTGCTGAGATTTTCACTCTTTGCACAAGTCCATCTTTACTTTTGACAGTCTCTATAACCCTTGCAAGTTTCCACTCACCTCTGGGTGACAGTTCATCAATGTCCATCACAACATCACCTACACGTAGGTTTCTTTTCGATACATGCCATTTCTGTCTCGCCATAATGCTGTGCAGATATTCTTGCTTCCAGCGGCTCCAGAACTGCTCTGCCAGATGTTGCACCCGTCGCCATCTCTTTGCTCCATACAAGTCCTCTCTTGGAAATGTGCCTGGTGGAGGCAGTGCTGGGCTGGTCTTCATTTGGACAAGGTGATTGGGGGTCAAAGGCTCTAGGCTGTCTGGACTAAGCAAGGTGTCCACAGTGAGGGGTCTACTATTGACTATGGCCATAACTTCATACAGCAGTGTTCGTAGCGCAGAGTCATTCAGTCTACAGTGAGAAAGTGTTAACGTAGAGTTGAGGACACTTCTGACTGTTCTGATTTGGCGCTCCCATACTCCACCAGCATGGCTAGAGTGGGGCGCGTTCATCACAAAGTCGCACTGCCTTTGTGACAGAAATGCACTTAATCTGCTGGTGTTGAGCTCTTGTAAGGCTGCCTTGAGTTCATTCTTGGCTCCAACAAAATTGGTGCCCTGATCGCACTGGATTTGACAGACAGCACCTCTGATGGCGATGAAACATCGCAAGCTGTTAATGAAGGCATCAGTGGACATGTCTTCCAGCATTTCCAAGTGGATAGCCCGTGAACAAAAGCAGGTAAAGAGCAGGCCATACCGTTTGTGTTGTTTTCTACCTTCTGTCGTGATGAAGGGACCAAAACAGTCCATACCACAATAAGTGAATGGAGAGGAAGGCTCCATGCGCTCTTCCGGTAAATCACTCATTCGCTGGCCCTCTGGTGGTCTCCTAAGTCTGCGACAGATGACACACTGGCGAATGAATGAAGACACTGCTCTGCTCATACCTGGTATCCAATACCCACTGGATCTGATGTCATTTGCAGTAAAGCCCTTGCCTTGATGCTTGACCCTATCATGGCTGTGTGCTATTATCAATTTAGTGATATGATGGTCTTTAGGAATGACAATAGGATGTTTGAATGAATCCGAGAAAGACTTCCTCCCACCTTCACAAGACCATCTGTATCGATGAAAATATCAAGTTGATAGAGTTTGTTGCCTTTTGTTAATTGATTTCCTTTCTTTAACTGTTCAATTTCTTTCTCATATGCTTGTCTTTGCAGATCTCTGATTATGACACATTCTGAGCCCTTCTGTTCGCTCACTGTGCAGGGCGCATTGGATTTGATTTGCTTAGCTCGTCGCAAGAGGCGGGCCACTGCTTTGACGGCTCGAGACCATGAAGAGAATTTAGACAGACAGTCTGCGATACTGCTTGGTTTTGATGTCAGAAATGCAGATGTTGCGTTACAAACGGAAGGCAGTGTTTGAGCCTTTCTGATCTCTGGATCTCCTATCTCCAGGTCTGGTATGACATTCTCTGGTATGGGTAGTTCACTTTCCCACAGGAAGGTGGGACCACAGAACCAGTCAGACCTGAGCAGCTCATCCACTGTTCTTCCCCGGGATGCTCCATCCGCTGGATTCCTATCTGTTGGCACATAATGCCATTGCTGCGGGGTTGTGCTACTGCGGATCTTCTGTACCCTGTTTGCCACAAATTTATGAAAGCGCTTTGAATCGTTGTTAATATAACATAACACTACTTTGGAATCTGTCCAGAAGTATTCATTTGTATTAGCACAGCCAAGCTCTTCTCGAAGCATGTTGCTGACAGCCACTGAGACTACTGCAGCTGTCAATTCGAGTCTTGGTATTGTCGTTAACTTTGTCGTAGAGACTCTGGCTTTTCCTATTACTAGAGCGCAGTGAATCTCTCCTCTGTGATTCTTGACTCTCAGGTAAGAGCATTGCCCATATCCACTGGTGCTCGCGTCCGAGAAGTGGTGCAATTCTCTTTCAGTGATCTCTCCAAAATTGACAGGTACATAGCATCGAGCTATATTTACCTTTACTAGGCTCGCAAAATCACGTCGCCAGCTCTCCCACCGTGGCTTCAGCATTTCAGTAAGGGGGTTGTCCCGGCCCACACCCTGCCGGCACATCT